>NC_092804.1:7976616-8151479 GCF_040954645.1 Diabrotica undecimpunctata
AAATCGCCAAATGGAAGAAGATCATTGGGACGACCGAGGAAAAGATGGCCAGACAACGTCAATTGAGGCTAAAAACCGAAGTAAAACAGGCATTAAGCATATTTATAAAGTAGGAAGAAGAAGAAGAAGTAATTTATGCCAAACCTTATCAAGAGCTTGACTTATATGTAGTGGTACTATTGAGCAATATTTCTTTTCTTCTAATGCGGAGTTGATTCTATGGGCTATTCGGTGGCTTTGCTGTATAGTTAGTGTTCGCTTCGAAATCTAAACTGATAATTTGGTATTCACTTTGCATTTGTAAAGTCTGGATCTATTCCTTTTATTAAAAGTTTTTCTAGTAATTTGGAGGTTAGTAACAGACTGATAAGTCGATAGGATAAGACTTCCCTGGTTTTATACTTTCCTTGGTATTATTTTAAATATAATATATTATGTATTACCATATTACTATGCCCTTTTCGAATAATTCTTTGCTGGACCTAATTCCAGGTGACTTTTTGATATTTAGTCTTAAGATTTCCTTGTTAAATTCTTTTGCCGTTGTTGGTCTTATTGGCTTTACTGATAAATGTTTTGTTATAATTAAGAATTTCTTGATCTTCTTCATTGTTGTCTGGTTGAAATACTGTTGCTAAATGGTCGGCAAATGTTTTGTTTTCTCTTTTTCAATTTTTTGTGTACATTGGTTCTGTGTGTATGTGATTTTTCGGGCTAGTGGGATATTGTTTTAGGTTTTAAGAATAATACAATTGGGTTCCACATCAAATTGTCGCATTAGTGGTTTTTCGCAATTTTTAGTTGTTTTTAATTCATAAGTTAAGCGATTATAAAACGTTTTATCCAATACTTCGCTTAGTGTAAAGAATATGAGGTAAAAAGAAAAACACATTAAGCATTGATGTAACAGTTTATTAAGAACCATTAACGGGTAATACAATTTTTTTTTAACATTTTTTAACATATCAAGTCCAGTTATCCAGTCCGCGTCTTCTAGAAGAATATGTAGTGCTAAAAATAAAACAATCATTATATTTTAAACTCTGCTATAATATTTTTAATTAAAGAGTGAACTTTGAAGGAAACTGTCCAACAAGAAATAAATTTAACCTTTAGTTAACTGGAACTTTAAAAAAATAAAGTTTCTTTTAATTATAGTTTAAAATGTTTTTAAACTACTTATAAAATAATATTTTAAATAACAAATTTTACTTACTTCATTATCCACTGACTTTTGAATGCATTTTTGCATCTCCCACACCTTCTGAACATGATTTTTGTTAGCTAAAATACAAAAGTTTAGTAGGGATTAAAAGAACACAAATCATTACTAGTTATTCTGATTCTTTTTTCCCACATTTGGCTTAAGACAAAAATTTAGTGCAGAGAAGATAGATACATATGTCCTATATCGGATATTGTGCAGTCCCGGACAGAGTTTGCTTCCAAAAAACTGTGTTATATGGCAGTTTATAAATGATTTCCATGAGAGCTCGTTGTTAATCAAAGCCACTGTACCTGATCTCAGCCGTTTCCCGCCAGTTTTGCCTGATTCGCAAGGGAGTAGCGAGTTCTTGCCACGTCAGCTTCAGCAACTAGGCGTCCTAAATTTTTACCTTCCAGTTTTTTAGATATTTGGTGAGGAGAATGTTTTTAATTAATTTTTTTTGTGGATACTACTTATATTTTCAATCTTCTTCTTTAAATTCCATCTTCTATCGAAGGTAGGAAATCATCATGGCTATGCTGACTCTGTTGACTGCCGCTCTAAAAAGTTCTGCACTACTGCATTCAAACCATTCCCTTAAGTTCTTAAGCCAGGATATTCTTCGTCTTCCCACATTTCGCTTTCCTTGGATTTTGCCTTGCATAATAAGTTGTAATAATGCTTATTTTTGCCCTCTCATCACAATGTCCTAAGTACTCAAGTTTTCGTCTTTTGATAGTTAATATTATTTCCGCCTGATTTCCTATCCTTCTAGTTACTTCCACGTTTGACATTCTTTGAATCCATGATATTCGTGTCGGATTCTTCTGTAACACCAAAATTCAAAGAAGAGTAGAGAACACGTAACATTGAAGCATTCTCAGGCATTTTCATTGTCAATAGATAGATGTAATTAAATTTTGATTTAAACGTTACAATAATATAATAAATTGAAATTTACATTAAAGATAACATAGCTTCCTGGTCCTCCATCCTCCAGGCATAACGAGTTTGATTGTTGCAGTTGCAAAAAAGATTCTAGCAGTTGATATGGGTGCAGAAAAAGAATAGCTTCTTAGTCTGCTATTTGAAACACAAAAATTGTACTGGATAGAATTGCACGAATGTTGAAGAATATACAGGACAATCTGTCACCCATCTGCTGTAGAAAAAAAAGACGAAGGAGAAAATTTAAATGATTGAAATATAAGATCCTTTGTTGTAAATGATGTAATACTTAAGATACTTTCAGCGTTTGTACCAACTTTTATAAGTAGAGGATATTTCGGAGTCCGTCAGTGAATATTCGTATTCAGCGACCAAAAAACTTAATGAGTAATGATTTTCGACTGCTTTAAAAATAAAAATAACATAAAACTCCAGGTTACGAGGTCCATAATGGGCTACAGGTACTTCAAGGGACATCGCTGTCATGATATTCGTGTTCAGCGACCTCTAAAACCTCGAGTAATAACTTTAGACTGTTTTTTAATGAAAATAACTTAAAACTTTGAGAGATAAGGTATACCCTGGGTAACAGATACTTCGAGGAAGATCGTAGTCATGGCATTCATTTTCAGCGACATAGAAAAGCTGAAGTAATAATTTTCGATTAATTTTGCAGTCTTTGAAACTGCAGTTTCCTTGTGGACAAAATGTAATTCTCATCTACTTAATATCAGCTTTGTTCGCAAACTTTCTTGACACTCATTCGAATTGAATTAAAAAAAAAAGAGCATCGTAATTCATCGTACGGAAAATTCCTACGTTTACGACTTCATCATTGCCCTTCTTAAAAATATTATAAGCGAATAAAAATATTTTTGTTTTTAAAGTCGATTTTTGCATGGTCGTTTTCAATATGTCAAAATATAATATAAATACTTACGCAGATTTCTAGCGTCAGCGTTACATTTCATATAGTGGACAAAATCAGCTTTGTGCATGTCAGGTATATAAACCCACAATTGATTTTGATCCATTTTCATATCAAGGTCCATCTAAAAAGAACTTATTAATATAACTAACTAATTAGACAAAATAATTTGAATTTCTACCTGACCACCGAGATTCCATATGCAGTAGGTGTACCTCTAAAACACAAGTACAATTGAGTTACACATTCATTTTAAAATAATGAATAAATATGACTATAACAAAATTTAAAATACTCCAATTAGTCCATGTACAAATCGTCATCAACATGAATATCAACCTATACGCGTTTACTACTGGACATGGATCTCCTCAGCTCTTTTTATCTGTCTTTGTCTTGTGCGGCTTGCATTTAGTTACTGCCAACACGCTTTAGGTCGTCAGTTCACCTGGTTGGTGGGCGTCCTCTGTTCCGTAAGCTTCTTGTCTTGGTCTCCACTGGAAAATACGATTTCTTAGTCTTTTAGGGAGACACCCAACATCTGTCTCTTTACAGCCCTCTAATTCACCAAATATTATTCGTAACGATTGTCAAAATTGAAAACTCATCTTCTTCTTAGAGTGCCATATCCCTACGGAACGTCGGCGACTACCATGCTTATAATATTGTTATACTGATCTCGGTCTTGCGCTACGTGTAGCAATTGGTCCGCTGTCAAACCTGTCCACTGCCGCAAATTCCTCAACCAAGAGAGTTTCTTCCGTCCTATCCATTTCTTTCCTTCGATTTTACCGTTGAGAATTAGCCGAAGGAACTCATATCTTGGTCCTCTGATTATATGTCCAAGATATTCTAGTTTACGCCTCTTAATAATATTTAATAGAGTTCGTTGATGTCCCAGTCTTCGAAGAACTTCTTTGTTTCTGGTTCTGCTAGTCCATGGAATTTTTAGTATCCTTCGATACAACCACATCTTAAACGCCTCGATTTTATTCATGATATCGGCGTTTAAAGTCCAAGTTTCACATCCATACAAAAGTACAGACCACACGTAACATCTTGTAAACTTTTCACGGATTTCCAAATTTAATGAGTTATTGGATAATAGAGGCTTGAATTTTTGAAATGAGTTTCTTGCCTGTTCAATTCTACATCGAATTTCGAAGGATGGATCCAGATTTTGGGTAATCCAACATACCAACAATCCAGGTATTTGAATCTCTGAACTCTCTGCAGCGGTTGTTGGTTTAATATCAGTTGGGTTGCGCCGATATCCACTTTACTAGTTACCATGTATTTAGTTTTATCGATATTTATCGACAGTCCCCAATTTGTGCATTCCATGTCAACTCTATTGATTAGCTCCTGCAGATCGTCGATGTTTTCAGCTAGAATTACAGTATCGTCGGCGAAAACTCATAATCCCATTAATAACAAAATTGAATCTTCTGTATAAATTTTAATGATATTTCTCGTTTAAAAAAATGTCAAGTTGCTTACCTGTAAAGCATCATCCCCTTCGGGAAAGGTTCCATTGTAGACCTTATCTATTTGAGCTTCTGACGCACCTGTTATCCTCCTGCAAATCGTATGCCATCTGTCTACGTGTTTAAGAAGATTCGGGCCGAAGTCCTTTAATAAATATAATGAACATACAACATTTAATTACTAAAATTACATTTAAGCATCAAATATCAGTCATAGCTAAATGGTTGCAAACAACCTGGCACAGTGGAAGTTATCGACATGTTCACTGTGGTAAAGCTATGACTTATGTACACTGATGTACATTGAAGTTCAGTTTAATAATTAAATAAAACTGTATTTTTTTCCAAAGTTTTTTTGGTTTTACTTAAAAATTTTTTTTCGAATGCGAATTAGGTGCACTGACCCTTGAAAACACTCTGTTTTGTACTCTTTACGTAAAGAAAGGAGGTTGAAATGAAAGTAGACGATTGCATTTCTTTTCAATTCGAGTTTCGCCATTGTTACACACGTATTTCGAGGTTTCACCTCTCATCTGGAATACTTGTGGTAACTTAAACTAAAATGAAATGCTCTTCATCTATATAGCTGTTATAGTAACATAACATGCCGAGTACGTTAGTAGATGTTATTCCTAACACCGTGCAATAACTTCCAGTAAAAACCTAATTGTTCATCGAAGAGAAATCTCCTAGTTTTTTTCTGCTTTATATAAAATACGAAGTATAACAATGACCTACATATTAGATTAGTAAATTTGGAGTAGGATTTATAATAAATAAAGCTATAAGTAAGCATGTCCAAATTTTTAAAGGTATATCAGATCGTGTCGCCTATGTCGTAATTAAAATAAGAAGAACATCAATTAAAATTATCCGGGTATATATCCCCACGACAGCTTATGATGACAAAGATATCGAACTATTTTATGAAGATATATCAAAGGCTATGGAAGAACATAAAAACCGTCTTACACTAGTTCTTGGTGATTTCAATGCCAAACTGGTTAGGAAACTAAACAAAGAAGAAACTAAAATAGGAGATTTCGGGTATAGTCGGAGAAATGATAGGGGTGCTACTTTAATTGCTACTTTAAACTAAGCTACATTCTTAAAAACAAAAGATATCCACAGCATCTTAAGACCAAAGTATACAATCAATGCGTACTCCCTGTTCTCACTTATGGTTCCTAAACGTGGACATTTACAAAAGCAAACATGGACAAAATCATAAAAATCCAAAGAGCAATGGAAAGACAAATGTTGCACATAAGACTAATGGATAAAAAGAGAAACTAGTGAATAAGAGAGAAAACAAAAGAGAAGGATGTTAGACAAGAAGTTGCCGGAGACAATATAAGACAAAAAGAAGACTAATGGAACAAAATTCTTATAAGCTGAAGACCGTGGGAATATAAACGAAGCAGAGGAAGGCCACAAATGAGATAGGTAGATGATATCAAGAAGCATGTGGGTTCTAGGTCTATAGCGACAGACAGAGAAGAATGAAAAAGCATTGGGGAGGCCTATATCCAAATATGGACTGAAGAAGGCTAATTAGATAGATAGACATATTAGATATAAAATCGAAATGTGCATAAGAAGCAAGGTCAATATTTATATTTGCTCTGCATCCACCAACAGACATCCTTTTCTAACTATTGAATAATAAACATAGCAGTTTATAATAAAAGCATTCAAATAGGTTTGTCAACGACGAAATTAAGGAGATCTGCAGCGCTATGTCTAAATAAATCTAGCATCATCTTCACACTATGACTTGAGGCTATCAGATACCTGTAATCTGAGTTAATAAGATTATCGACTCGCATGGATCTACTTACCTTTTTCTCCAATCTGGATACAGTTGAGTCAAACCAGCAAATCAAAAGAATTGCTACCAAAACTGCTTTCATTATTAATTTTTTTTTATTCCTTGAACCTACAAAACGTTATTTGTCTTAAATTTATTATTTGACTAAGCAAAACAAATATCATAACATTATTTTCTATAGAACCTAGCGAAATGTACTCACTGGAAATTATTGTAAAAATAAACTATACAAAAAAGGGATTCCCGCCCAAGAGAGCAGCGCCCAAACAAACAAAAATCAAAGTCGAAGGACTAAATACTGAATCCACGGAATACTTATACAGGAAAATAATATTAAAAAAGATCGCTGGGAATGAAATATTCTTCTTCTTCAGGTTCCTTCTCCTATCGGAGGTTGGAAATCATCATCGCTATCTTAATTTTATTGCCCGCGCTTCTGAATAATTCTAATGAGCTGCAACCGAACCACTCTCTCAAATTTCTTAGCCAGGATATTTTGCGTCATCCTAGGTTTCTCTGCCCTTGTATCTTCCCTTGCATAATTAATCTAAGTAATACGTACTTAGTAAGTAATGAAATATTAGAAAACGATAACATCGATGAAAGCTGGAAAAAACTCAAAAAAAACATAATTAACGCAGCAACAGTACAGCAGCAGTAACGAACACTAACATATCAAAAAAGAAAACACCATGGTTTGGAGAAGAAGTGCAGACAAAATGTGAAGAAATCAAGAAAGCCTTTTAAGGAAGCCCAGGCACAACCACTATAAACGAATCAGAAATGAAACGAATACTTTAGACAAATGAAAAAGAAACACTAGCAGAGTTTCTCAAAACAGATGGAACACGATTTCTACGGAACACAAAAAGAAATATGGAGAATGATCAGACGACAAAGAAAAGAGATGAACGAATTACATTCAGAAGGAAACATGGGTAGACTATTTTCGATCCCTATTCGCTAAAGCTGACTATAATGAACCAGCAACACCAGAGGTGACGACAAACGAAGAAATAAATATTGAAGAGAAAGAGGTAAAGGAAGCAATAAGGAAATTAAAAAACAGAAAATCACCAGAAGAGGACAGAATACCGAACAAACTTCTAATCTAAAACTAATCCAAAAAATAATAGAACAAAACAAAATTCCTTAAGAATGAAGATCAAGCATCCTAATACCTCTCCTCAAAAAGGGAGACAGATTGGACCTGGAAAAATACAGAGGAATTAATTTATTAAACACAACACTAAAATTAACAACCAAAGTGAAACCAAATAAATTGAATAAAATTATAACACTGGCAGAAGAACAACAAGGTTTTAGTTCGGGAAGATCATGCACCGACGCTATATTTCTAATGAGGCAAGTGCAAAAGAAATCATTAGAATACAACAAACCGGCATATCTATGTTTCGTGAACCTTACAAAGGCATTTCTTCTTCTTCTTCAGTGCCTTATCCGGTCCGGATGTTGGCGATCATCAAGGCTATCATGGTTTTGTTGACTGCTCTGCGAAACAGCTCCGCTGAGGTCATCCCAAACCATTGTCGGAGATTTTTCAACCACGAGATACGACGGCGTCCCGGTCCTCTTCTGCCAAATACTTTACCCTGCATAACAAGTTGAAGAATTCGATATTTTTCTTCGTTCCGCATCACGTGGCCGAGGTACTCAAGCTTACGTTGTTTAATTAAATTAAGCACTTCTTTTTCTTTTGTCATGCGCTGTAGGACCTCAACGTTGGTGACATGGTCCACATAAGATATTTGACAAAGGCATTTGACCAGGTCAAATTAAAAGATGTTATCCACTTACTGTTAGCAAGAGATATACCTCTAGGAATAATCAAAACGATCGAAAATGTCTAGCAAAACAACACAATAAAAGTAAAAGTAGTAGAAGAGCTAACCAACCCTATTGAAGCTGGCAATGGAATAAGACAGGGATATTTCCAGAGTCCTTTATTGTTTAACCTGATTATGGACGAATTAATAAAATAAGTAAGAACTAAAAAAGGATACCAAATGGGAGAAAAACAACTTAAAATAATCTGCAATGTAGACGACGCAATACTATTATCTCAAAGTGAAGATGATTTACAACGTATGCTGCACCAATTTAATATAAATGCCAGAAAATTTAACATGTTAATTTCCCCAAAAAAGACAAAATGCATCGTTAAACAGCAAATTTACTAAGATGTAAATTGTAGTTAAAAGGTCAGATAACAGAACAAGTGATGGAGTTTAAATACCTAGGCATCACATTATCTAGCTACGAAAAGCTCGAAACCGAAGTGGAAGATCAAGTGAATAGAGAAAACAGAACCGCAGGCTGCCTAAATGAGACAATATGGAGAAATAAAAATATCGCGAAAGAAACGAAAGGCAGAATTTACAAAACAGTCATCAGACTAATAATGACATACGCGGCAGAAACAAGACCTGACACAAAGCGAACAAAAAGGATGTTAGAAACAGCAGAGATGAAAAATGGATGGTAAGACACTATGGGACAGAGCTAGAAGTACAAATATACGACGTAGATACAAGGTGGAGAACATCAAGAACTGGGTAAGAAATAGAAGAGTAGAATGGAACAATCATATAAGCCGAATGACAACAAATAGAGTAGTAAAGATGGCAAGAGACGGTTCCCCATTAGGAAGACGATCAGTAGGACGACCACGAAAACGACGGAACGACAAATTACTGAAGGCACATTGAAAAACGGACATGTTTATATAAAAAGATGAAGAAGAAGAAAAAAGGGATGAACTACTATAAATATATTTAAAAAAAATCGTTATCTAATATGCCATTTATTGCAAAAGCGATTTAAAAACTAAGAATGGCACAGCAGAAAGCTTTTAATCAATTTTAAAACCGGTTTTATTAAAATATTATCGTAGAAAAAATTTCTAAAAAATAATTAAAACAACTGTGGCTTTAGAAAACAAGCATACCAAATTAACAATATAATATTTGTTTATGTAGCAAGTCGGTAACATAAGTCTTCATTAAACCAGACTTGTATTACGAGCAAAGCAAGCGAAGCAAGAGAGACGAAAAAACACTTTTTTAATTTTTCCTACTTTTTAACTATTTTAACAGTCCTACTAAAGTTCTAGTTCCACTAGTTCTACTAAAAAAGAAAACATGAAAGTAATTTAACACTCAAACAAATATCTATATATTTTTTGGATTGGCTTTTAAGACAGTTTTTTTTAAACAAATTTTAAAAATTTCAAAGCGTTCAGAAATTTGAATTTTTCTCCAAAAAAGTAAAAAATAACATGATGTAGACAATAAAATATCCTACAAACAGAAAAAAAGAAGGGTTTTCACCATGATTAGGAACGAAAGATATCGTAAAAAAAAAACGTTTTGATTTTTGTTGAGATTATGTTTGGGTTTAGGGTTCTAAAGCTAGACCCTTAATTAACAGCAGGCATGTTCGTAGTGTACGAAAAGAATACTTACAAATTAAAAAAAAAACCTCAAAATTTATCAATAAGATAATCAAGAAGGACGAATATATATGCAAAATTGACAAATAATTTTGATTTAACAAATGAAATTATAATAAATTCACAATATGTTTTTAACAATAACAACTATGTAACACTATTTTCTAAAAAACGAAAATAAAAAGAAAGTTTTTATACCACACAAAAGTAATACTAAACAATGACACCCCTCTAAATTGTGGATGGTTAAATACCGAAAATTATAATGAGCTTTCTCATTACAAAAAATATAAATATATAATTTGTATAAAACCTAGAATAATATATCAGAAATAAATTCTAATATTGATAATCGGGTCATTATTTGAGTCGTCTTTGATATTCTATTCATGTGGGTAATTGATACCTATCGGCGATGTATGTTACATATTTTTATCAAGGTACAAAAAACACTTTAATTAAACCTTTAATGAGAAATCCTTTTATCTTTTGTAGAAATATGTAATAATCGTTACGTTAAAAGTTTTCGACGATAGAGACAAATCATTAAAACTGATTAATGCGTTTTTAACGTTTAGACTTTGAACACAAAAGTTTTATAATTCTGTATTTCATTCTACGAGTAATTATTTGTACAATATATTCCACAACTAATACTAAACCCCGTTGTACTACTTCTTCTTCACGCGCAGTATCGGAATTATCCGACATTGGCCATCAAAATTGTGAAGGTTTCTCGATCTTCTGCCACAAGGAATAATTATTGTCCCGGATTTGATATCTAAATCCATTCACGAATCAAGAAACCTTTCTTCTTCATAAACCTCTACGACCTTCTATTTTGCGTTTCAAGATCAGTTACAGTATTCTTCTTCTTTTTTTTTTCTTTTTATAAGCAATTCTGCCTGTTCATTGGCGAATAAATACCTCTATGGAAGGTTGTAACTCCATCTTTTTGGGTAGTCGTCCGATACTTTTTACTGATTGGTGACTTGCTATTTTGACGTCACGGGTCTCCTCAATTTTGCTTATGTAGGTATTTACACTGTACATTAAATTTTCTTCTAATGTATTCACTTTTCTTTAGATCCCTCAGCGTATTTCCTATAATTCTTCTCAGTACTCTTATCTCTCCCGTTTCCAATAGCTTTTGCGTTGTGGCTGTGTCGGGTCTTGTTTCTGAGGTATATGTCATTATTGGTCTTACAGGGGTTTTATAAATTCTTGACTTATTACAGCGTAAATGTGTGTTTTGCCATATAGTGGTATTAAGGCATCCTATCAGTCTATTTGCTATTTGTACTTGATCTCTCACATCTTTGTCCAAGCCTCAAAGTCCCAACGAAAATGGATATGGATCAGCCCTAATGGATCCACAAAAAATTAGATCGACTACATACTGTCCACGGAACGATATATCATTAAAGATGTAACAGTTCTTAACAGATTCACAATAGGTAGCGATCACACGATGTTCAGAGCAAAAATTAGTATTAACGGTAACTATAAAATTAAAATAAAAATAATTAGAAACTGGGATCTAGTAGATAGAAAAAAACTAGGGCAATATAAAGAGATATACACAGACCTATTAAAAGAACAACTTAGAAAATTAGACAGTGATGATAAAGATATAGACGAAATACACAACAGACTTACAGCAACGATGATTACATCAGGAAAAGAAATAGTAAAAAAGGATCTAAAAAAGAACAAATATATATCAACAGAAACAAAGAAGCTTATGGATAAAAGAAGGAAGCTGAACGAAGAAAGCAAAAGAAAATCTATAGAATATGTAGAAATCAATAAAAGCAGAATGATAAAATAAATAAGAGAAAAGAACCAGAAATAAAAATAGAAGAAGTAATACAGAACAACAAAAATATGAAATGCTTAAGACCGAAATTAAGTAAGTGTGAAATAAACAAAATAAAAGATATAAACGGAGTAGAAACAAACATTAAAGATGACAATATAAATATAATTCACCATTTCTACTCAGAATTATACAAAACAAAAAAGAAACCACCAGAAGAAATTAAAAACAAACTTAAGGCTAATATAAAAATGTTAACTCAGAGCTACAGCCAGAAAAAAGCAAATCAGAAATAAAGAAGGCATTGAAAGAAATGAAAAACAACAAATAGCCTGGAAAAGATGAAATAACTGCAGAGATGCTGAAATGTGGTGGAACAGTGGTAATTAATACTCTACATTCCCTTTTTAACAAGATAATAAAAGAAAAAAGAATCCCAAACAACTCGAAGGAATCCGTAACCATTATCCTACACAAGAAAGGGGATAAAGCAGATATAAAAAACTACCGGCCTATAACACGCCTCAATGTATAAACTACTAACAAAAATTTTAACCAATAGATTGATAACAAAATTCGACAGATACCAGTCGAACGAACCAGCTGGTTTTAGAAAGGGTTTCAGCACAAGTGACCCTTTACTTAGTATGAAAATACTTATAGAATGAGCACATGAATACCGCATTCCTCTATATATAGTGTTCATAGATTTCGTAAAGGCTTTCGACAGTGTCGAACATTGGGCAGTGAAAAGCTCTTTGATTAACAGCAGAATTGACCACAAATATACGGAACTAATAGCCAATATACAAAAGAAAGTCAAAACAACAATTAGAATATATAAAGGAACAAAATCAATACAAATAAATAGAGGCGTGAGACAGGGTGACACAATATTACCGAAACTTTTCAATCAGGCTCTGGAAGATATTTTTAAAAGATTAGAATGGGAAGAAAAAGGTATAAAAATTTGTGGATAACGCTTTAACCATCTAAGGTACGCTGATGACATCGCATTGATAACCGATAAAAAAGAAGAATTATTTTATAATGATGAAAGAACTGGACGTAGAAGCTGGCAAGATATGCCTTAATATGAATTACAGCAAGACCGGGGTCTTGCTGTAATTCATATTAAGGCTGGGATCTGGGTCAAACTATAAAACTTAACAAAGAAAACTAAATAGCAGAGACAAAAAGACGAGTTAGACTGGCATGGGCGGCATTTGGCAAACTAAGCTACATTCTTAAAAACATAAGATATCCAGAGCATCTTAAGACCAAAGTATACAATCAATCCGTACTCCCTGTTCTCACTTATGGTTCCCAAACGTGGACATTTACAAAAGCAAACATGGACAAAGACAAATGTTGCCCATAAAACTAATGGATAAAAAGAGAAACGAGTGGATAACAGAGAAAACAAAAGTGAGGGATGTTAGACAAGAAGTGGCAAAATTGAAATATAGATTTGCCGTATACAATATAAGACAAAAAGAAGACAGATGGAACAAAACTTATAAGTTGGAGAATGTGGGAATATAAACGAAGCAGAGGAAGGCCTCAAATGAGATGGGCAGATGATATCAAGAAGCACGTGGGCTCTAGGTGGATGACTGTAGCGACAGACAGAGAAGAATGGAAAAGGATTGGGGAGGCCTGTGTCCAAAGATGGACCGAAGAAGGCTAATTAGATAGATAGATCCTCTTACTTTGTTAACGCTTTTGATGATTTAATCCATAAGTAAATTGAAGAGCATTAGGCTTAATGAGTTCCGTTATCTTATTCCGATGTCTATTTCTATAAGTTCTGTAAGTTGTCCATCTATTCTAACTTCCATTTTGTTTTAGTAGATAGTTTTTTTTAATATTTAGGGGAACTTCTTAATTATACAGAAGATGGATTACATCTTTAAGTCTTACTATGTTAAACGCTTTCTTTAGGTCAATCAGACATAGACATAAAAATGCTGGTCTATTATTCTACAGGAAAATCAAAGATTAACTGTTCCTTCAATCATTTTTCGTAATTTGCTGCATCCATGTGGTCATGATAATTTTCGCACCTGATTAAAAATCAAAAAGATATTTAGTAGGAAACCCATTTGTCTACGAACGTGTATGATCTTCTTTTTAGGGTGCCTGTCCGTTCCTAACGTTGGCGATCATCCTGGCTATGATGACTTTGTTGGTTGCTATACGAAATAGCTGTATTGAGGTCTTTCTGTACCATGCTCTCAAGTTAGTAAGCCAGGATATTCTTCTTCGTCCTGGGGCCGTCTTTCCTTCAATTTTACCTTGCAAAATGCATTGAAGTAGCTCATATCTGCCTCGATTTCTCATTATATGTCCCAAGTACTGCAGCTTACGGCTCTTCACGGTGTTGACCAAATCCGCAGTTATATTCATTCTCCGCAGTACTTCTTTATTGGTGACTTTGTATGTCCCTGGTATCTTCAGGATCCTTCTGTATGACCATAGCTCAAAAGCCTGAAGTGTTGATAGAGTTTCCGCAGTCAATATCCACATTTCTACTCCGTACGTGTATGATAAACAACGTTTTTCATTTTAAAATGTTTTTAACAAATTCTGTACTACAATCATCCGACCAGCTGTTGGGTAAAGTGTGTGTCTTTAACACATATTACACAATTGGCTTATCTTCTCTTCTGTAGTATTTAATATTGTCTAAATACAGATATAGAGCACGATATATCAATCCATGTAATTAATAAATGGCAATTAGTTTTCGTTTACTCGTCTTAATGTGTCTAATATACGTCTCACCGTCTCCATTTTATAAAATAGATTCGTTTAAATCGAGTATTTAAACTTTTTCTAATTTAAATTTCAACAGTTTATAGAATATCTCTAATGACTATTATTGTGCTAAAAAAACAATCTTCGTACAATCAAATTTAATTTATTGTTTAAAAAAGTATAAGTGTGTGAAGAGAGAGAGAGAGAGAGAGAGAGAGAGAGAGAGAAGAGAGAGAGAGAGAGAGAGAGAGAGAGAGAGAGAGAGAGAGAGAGAGAGAGAGAGAGATGGCACTCGACAATGAATCTTTTTGCCACAGAAAAGTGTTAAGGTGGGTACACATATGCGAGCCAAACGGTATACGTACAGTAGGCGTACAGATCCTTGAAAAATATTCTACATCGTACTGATAGCATACTTATCTCGATCCATGGAAAGCGACAAACCAACAACGAACACACATGTGTGATTTATGTTTCAGTTTTTGCTTGTTTAACAAAAATAAAAATATGTACAATAATCAGTTTACTATTTTCTCAGGTCTTTCTAGGAAGGAACACGTCATTCACACAATGTCGATTTGATGAGACAATAAAAATGTTCGCTGCGTCTAGTAAGCGCCATCCAAACTGAAAGACGAGCTTCCTTTGAAGTCGTGGAATAAACCGCAACAATTAGGTTCGCGATGAGTCACGATGAAACAGTACGCAAGCGGTTTTTTCTGCCGTACACATTAACGAATATAGCGTTCGCATACCGTATGCATACCGTTTGGCTCGTATATGTGTACCGATCTAGGTTAGAATCGTTTATAGATTTGTCAGAATGAGATAACAGATTGCTGATGTTTACTGGTAGGCTAATATTGAGATCGAATAAACCAAAAAAAAGGCTCCGAGTCTGTTCCCTATATAATAGTTAAAATTGTGATGGAAATATTTTTTGGTAAGCATGGATGAATAGAAAAGTAATGGTTTCTTGAAGTCCTCTGAACCTCTTTATATTTTTGACATCCACATTTTCCTGCCAATGCTCCTGATAATAGAAAAACAACATTCAGGAATTCGATATCTCTCAACATAATTATTGTTTAAAACAAAAAATACGAAACCACCACTTTCAATAGTTTTTGATTGATCTGTATAAATTATTGTTAAGTCTTCAACTAATTTGTTTAGTATGAATTTAAATATCAGATTGGTTAAAATTGGCAAGTCTGAATAAGAGTTTAAATAAGTAATATAATATTTTGTGGTTCTAAATAGGTGCATTATACTCGCAACTAAAAAATATTTGACACAAACTGTAGTTTGTGTTTTAGCTTAGAATTGTTTTCGGTTAATATTGAACTCAGATATTCAAAACTTGTCACTCTCTTGTACCTGATAATGTTGAGTTCTTGATCTTGTGCTTCTGTAACATGAATCTGTTTTTTGTCTCGAAACTCAGTTCTGCATTGCCCAATGGCAACTCCAGAGTCTTCCAAGTGTTGTAATGACTTATTTCATCTGCATAAGTTAGGTTTTGGGTTATTCTGGTAAATAGAGATGTACCTGGCTTACATGGTAACCTTTGCATGATTTCTTTAATAATTAAGTACAATGACACAGATATAGATAATAAATATCCTTGCATTAAACCGTTTAATATTTATAAAGGTGTTGAGCGTTCTTCCCTTATTTCAACTCTATTGCATGCTAATTCAAATGTCATTTAGACTAGTCATAATTAACTTATTGTTCTATATAGTGATTTATTCTTCTTATTTTGGCATCATAACGCTGGATGGGTCTTTCTTTGCTGTCTGGTTATGTCCTTCCATTCAGATCTCTCTTGGGTCCTTCTTCTCCATTGTCTTATATTCATGGTTTACAGTTTGTCTTTTACGTCATCTAAGCATCTTGTCCTGGGCCTTCCTTTTTTCCGCCTTTTTACCTTCTGTAATGTAACATCTTCTTTGTCGTTTTCGTGTCTTCTTATCGCTGAACATGTCCCAGCCATGAGAGTCTTTAACTTTTCACAAATCTTACAATGTCATATTCTTCATTTCAGGTCATTAACTTCGTCGTTTCTCCTGATTCTCCATGTGCCGTCTTCATCTTGCACCGGGCCATATACTTTTTTTAGTATCTTTCTCTCGAATGTGCTGAGTTGATCTTCCTCTTTTTTCGTCGTTACCCAGGTTTTACAACCATAGGTTACTACGGGTCTGATTAAAGTTCTGTAGATAGACATTTTGGTTCTTTTGTTTAATAATTTCGATGTCATTAATATTTTATTAGCATAGTATATACGATTTCCACTGGAAATACGTGCATTAATTTAGCTACTTCCGGAATTCTACTGATTAATTTCTGTGCCCAGATATATGAAGGCATCCATACGTTCAATAGTATAGTTGTTTATTGCTATAATGTTTTCATTCTCAGGTGTTCTTTTGATGGTCATGTACTTAGTTTTTGTTTCGTTTATTTTAAGCCCTCTCTTTTGTGCTTCAGGATAAATTTCCTTAAACATTGCCATTAGGTCGTGTTTTGCTTCTCCTAATAATGGCTACATCGTCTGCATATGCAGTAATTTGTAATGTTTTGGTGTTTATATGGCCGGTTACATTGATTTTTCTGATGACTGCTTCAAGAACTAGGTTAAACAGCATGGTTGAAAGTGCGTCTCCCTGTCACCCCTATGTTGATGTCAAACATGGGAGACAGTTCTCCATCTACTCTAACTGCGGCTTTTGAACCCTGCAACGTCAGTTTTATGAGGCTGATATTTTTTTTGTCTCTTTTTACACTATCAAAAGCTTGTTTAAAGTCTATATACCTATTATATAGTTATATGTCGTATTCATAAGCTTTTTCTTGTATTGATCCAACTATGAATATGTTGTCTGTAGTGGCTCTATTTGGTCTAAATCCATTTTGATAATCACTAATTATATTTTCGGAGCATTGTGACAATTTAGTGTAGATTCTAGTGGAATTCCCTCTTATCTCCTTTTCTATATATTTGCTGTATAAGGCCAACTGCCCATTCCTCCGGCAGTATCTTCCTCTCTAATTTTGTTGAGTTTTATTTGTAAAGTATTCTTGTATCTTTCTTGTACTCTTAATTCCTTAACATTCCATTTTTTAATTTGACTATTTTCCCTTTTGCCACTGTCGCGATTTTCTGCCGCAATGTTGCCCCCACAAGATAGTGATCTGAGTCGGAGTTCGATTCGCGATACGTTCTGACATTAGTTATGTCTGTTGCCCATTTTTTTAAGATGAGGATGTGGTCAATTTCATTGGCTTGATTGGTTTCTGGTATTTTCCATGTTCCTTTATGAATATCTTTTTTCTGGAAGTTAGTGCTCACAACTACATAATTATTTGCTAAGCCCATTTTGACTGATTTCATTATGTAAACTATGTTTGCCAAATATGTTTACGAAAGTTTCTTCTTTCCCAGCTTAGCATTAAAGTCACCCAATATTATAACAGCATGGTCTCTTTGGATTTCATCACACACTTCCTGAAGTTCTCCATATAATCTTTCAACCTCGTCGTTATCAGCCTCTTCCGTCGGTGCATACACATTAACCATTGTCATGTTATGTAGTTTACCTTTGAGTCTTATATAAGCGAGGTGTCTACAGCCTCTGCCGCTTCTCGCATTTCGACCGCCATCGTTTTCTGTCCATCCATTCGTCTTCTTTGGTGGCTCTATCTCTCATTATGTGCCGTACATTTTCTTCCCAGGCAACTGAAGACCTTCCCCTTCTTCTTTGTTGTGGTATGTAATTTAAAGCTTTCTTTGGCCATCTATCTTCATTCATTCTACACTGGAATATACAGTATTTGTCCTCCTTCTAATATCTTCATTCTTGATATGAGTTTTTTTGGATACACCACACACACTCTTCAGAAAATCCATTTCTACTACTTCTATTCTTTTTCTATTTTTTTTTCTTTAAACTTCTACCCCATAAGTTATAATATAGGCTCTACAAAGGTTCAATAGATTGTCAATTTCGTTTCTTGTCTAATATCTTTAGACCATTTGTGGCCAGTCGTACATTCTGATCCACGGTATACCCTTACGTCAGTTGTTTTCGGCTGGGAAGTTTGACGTTGGATTACATAGTCGATTATCGAGCGCAGATTCCTAGTACGTTGTATCCATGTAAATTTGTGGATGTCTTTACGTTGAAAAAAGCCATTCATAATTTTGAAAGACATTGTTTCGCAAAAATATCTAAGACGCATTCCGTTGTCATTGGTTATTTCTTACCCATATCTTCCTACGACTCTGTTATTTTCTTCTTTCCCTACTCTGCCGTTTAAATCTCCTAGTATAAAGATTTCATAGTTTTCTTTAACTTCACAGAGTATTTCATTCAACTTGTTGTAGAAATCATCTTTACTTTGTGGATTTGCATCTTTATTTGGGGCATGCACTCCGACAATTACGATGTTGTGTCTATTCTTTTTCATTTAAAGTATTAGCAGTTGTTCATTTACTTCAGTCCACGATTTAATATTGTTTTTAAGATATTTTCGAATGGCAATAGAGACTCCTCTCTTATCTCTTAGCTCTGTTATCTTTACTCACTTCACTGTAGATATGTATATATTCTCCTATCTCTTCATTTTCTTTTCCCCTTTTCTTGGTCTCGATGAGAATACATATATCTATCTTTTCTTTCCGCTAATTCTTTGAATACTTTACAATTAACAATATCAATAAAGAAAAAACTGGCATATGAGCAGTTTTTCTTAAAATCTGATAATATATCTCGAGATTCTTGGAAAGTCATCAATTATCATAGGAATAAAACTCAAAATAAAAAAGTAACTTCATGTAATATTTCATCAAACGAGTTTAATAATTACTTTACTTCGGTAGCGGGAAATATATTGAACTCGTTAGATGAGACAGATGAAAATGATGCCATGAATTTTTTGGAGGGAATATACTCCCCTTGCCACTCGTTGTTTTTAACACCTGTTAGTGATACTGAAGTTAGGAATACATTATACAGCTTGAAAAACTCAAAATGCACTGATTTTTACTTCTTAAACAAACAATTAGTGATAGAAACTCTGGATATTATTATTGATAAACTGGTCATACTTTATAATCTTTGCCTTATCGAAGGAATTTTTCCCGATGTATTAAAAGTAACAAAAGTGTTACCGCTACTCAAAAAAGGATCTCCAGAAGAAATTGAAAATTATCGCCCTATTTCTATTATTCCCATTCTTGGTAAAATTTTTGAAAGTATTTTGAATAACCGCTTAATAGAGTACATAGAAAAGTACAAAATACTTCATTGTAATCAATATGGTTTCAGAAAAAAATGCAGCACTACTCAAGCAATTCAGGAAATTGTAAGGGAAGTAGTTGATGGCCTAGAGAGAGGTCACTTCGTGTCTTTAACATTGTGTGACTTATCTAAGGCTTTTGATTGTGTCTCACACACTTTACTTTTAGACAAAATGCACAAATATGGCATAAGAGGAAATGCTCTTAATTTATTTCGATCGTATTTAATAAACAGAAAACAGGCCGTTTTTTTAAATAATAACTACTCCAATTTTCACAATGTTGAACATGGAGTTCCCCAAGGGTCTATATTAGGACCTACATTTTTTCTTCTATATCTCAACGATATATTTCATTATACCCACCCCTTAAGGTGTATATGTTTTGCAGATGATACAACCGTTATTAGTACCGACCAGAATCAATATAATTTAAATAACAAAATAGGAAACGATGTGCTTAAAATTAAAAACTGGTTTACACATAATAAACTAAAACTAAACGAGGATAAAAATCAAAATATAGTTTTCAGTTCAGATCGAAGACACATTTTTGGATATAGCATCAAATTGTTAGGGATTTTTATGGATGACAACTTAGATTGGGGCATCCATATAGACAACTTAAGTTCTAAACTCGCCAGTACAATATTTGTAATGCGTAACCTGGTTTATTTGGTACCTAAAAGTACCCTTAAAATGTGTTACTTTTCATTGTTTCATAGTCATATACAATATGGAATAGCTGTTTGGGGCAACTCTGGTCATGCCGACAGAATATTTAAATTACAAAAGAAGGTGGTGAGGATACTTGCTGGAGCGGATTTAAGGGATCACTGTAAACCATTATTTTTGAACATGGGTATTATGCCTCTACCTTCGCTTTATATGTATGCAACACTGTTGGAAATTCACGATAATAAAAATAAGTTTACTATAAACTCCCAATTACATGATCATCTAACAAGATCGAGGGATTTAATTAGGTCACAACGATTCAAAATATCAAAGAGCACAAAGAATTCAATTGATATTCACTTGTATAACTATCTGCCTAACGAAATAAAAATTCTGTCTCCACCACTGTTTAAAAATAGGATCAAAAAGCATTTTTTAACATATTGTTTTTACTCAAAGACAGAATACCTCAATACACCTTTATAACGTGTACCCAGTTTGGTCAGAATACTGCCGATTTACTATCTACATATCACATTGTATTATTGCTATTAAAATGTACTAAGTTTTATGTATTAGTTTATTTAGTCATCGATTCGGGAATATTCTTAATTATTTGCACATTTTTGTTACTTCCATATTTCAAAGATTTTTTATGTGACAGTTTAGGTTTGTTTTTTTTTTGTTAGAGATTTTTTATCTTAAATTTTTAATTTTAATTCTTCTGCTAATACTTACATATGTATATTACTTTAGCCAATATGGTTAAGTTAATTTTAAGTTTGCATTATTATATCTTTTATTGTATTTTTTATACGGACTTCAAACTTTATGTAAAGTGGTCAATAAACGTTCTATCTATCTATCTATCTATCTTTACATTTGAGTCTTATGGTGCAAATTCTGTCTGGTATTGGTATAAATACGATAATGGCTTTTCGCAGTCTTTTGGTTACTATAAACCCTACTCCTCTTTCACCTTGTCTAATTGCATTTCCGGAGTAGTATAGTGCTTTATTACTACTTCTATATTAGTTCTATATTAGTGCTCTATTGTAGGCTCTTCTAAAGCAAATGCAGAGTTGGTACACATCTCCACTACGCTTGTAGCCCTTTTCTAGTATTTGTCTCATTATAAAAATTTGGTCAATGGTAAAGTGGTTAGTTCGGAAACCATATTGACAGTCATCAAGTGGTGTCTCTAATAATAACAATTAGAGTACATCATAGAGAATTTTGTAAAAATTCAAGTTTTACGAAATTCTGTATTATTTTTCTTTAACACAAGCAATTTTTAGTACAAACGTAAATTAATACTAACTATTACCTCTTCCTTTTTTGTCCTGAAATAACCTACATGAGAATGTTTTAGGTTTTCAAGTTTTTAAGGAAATCTTAGATAGGTTAGATAAAAAGTAAATACTGTTGTTAAAACTTTATATTTCAAAATACTGCTGAATAACATATAAGTGATATGTCGTCATATACTGTCGTAGGGGATTCCAAAAAATGATGCAATTATTTAGAAGAATATGTAGTGCTGAAAGTAAAAAAAATAAATTAAACGTATATATTTTAAGATAATAAATAATATTGCATTTTCAGATTTTAAGTAACTAAAAAATATAATGTAAAATGTTACTTATACAAAAAACTTACTTGATCATCTACAGTTTTTTGAATGCATTTTTGCATCTCCCATATTCTTCTTACGTGATCAACCTCTAAAACATACAATTATATATTTGTGCTCTAGTCTAAAGTTATCAATTAAATGTTTTTATTAAAATAAATATGAACTTAAATACTGCTACATTATCAAACGTATTACTAATATTTGACTTGATATGTTTTAATACCAATAAAACTAGAATATAATTATACAAAAGTGGTTCTCCCTGTTCAGTAAATAATTATTTTAAAAAAATAAATCCTTTGAAAATTTGAAAAAAAAACTTTCTCAATCGTAACTTCCAAAAAACAGATCTTCCTTCGACTTCTATTCGGGGCTGTTTTCATGGAATCAGGAATGTGTTGTAACTAGCTTTCTGTACTTGACTATCAATCGAGTGGGAAGCGACCATGAGAAGCTTCTGGAATCTTCAACGTTTCCTGAAATTATAGGTCTCCCAAAATTATCATTAATTTTTCTTGCAATATGTCAGAAAAACATTAAAAATGCCTGCAGGACAGCCGTTTCTTCGTATTTCTTATTTATCTTAAGCCGCTCTTATCTAGTTTTCATTTAGCATTCTTAAATTTAGCCTTCTCTTGTCTTAGTCTTGTCTTCTATTAGTCTCCATTCCAATAACTTTTTTGTCCATTGTCCATCTGTAAGTCTAGCTATGTATCCTGCCCATGTCTCCAGCTCATTCTAGCATGTTAGTCACCTTGATTCTTCCCCTAATCTTTTCGTTCTTTATTCAGTTTCTTCTAATTATTCCTAACATGGTTTGCTCCATTCTTCTCTGTGTGACTCTTAGTTTGGTATTCAAGATTTTTGTTGAGTGTTTCTGCTCCTTATGTCAACACTGGGAAAACGCATTGATTAAATAATTTTCCCTTCAGTCATCGGGACAGCTCACTTTTAAAGGTTTCTCTCAGTTTTTCACCGATTCTTCTCTTCAATTCATGGGTCTGATTATCCCTGCGAATCATAATTTCATGTCCTAGGTATCTATGTAAGGATGATAGAAACAGCAGAGATAAAAACACAAAAAAAATTGATGGTAAGACACTATGGGACAAAGCTTGAAGTACAGATATACGACGTAGATGCAAGGTGGAAAATATCAAGAACTTGGTAAGAAATTGGAACAATCATATAAGTCGAATAACAACAAATAGAGTAGTAACCAGCACCATATTAAAAAGTTTAGGGGACATTGGGCCTCCTTGTCTGACCCCCGGTCTCTTTTTATGTGTTTACTATTAGTATGTAATTTGACATTGGTTTGCGCCTAAAGGCGTATATTTGATTATAATTTTGTATATTTATAATCTAGCCTGCATTCTTTAAGCGCCTGTAGTATTTTGTTTAGCTTATCTGTGTCAAAGACTTTACAAAAATCGATAAATATTAGCACTAGAAGTTTATTGTATTCCACTACTTTCTCTTTTAGAGTTTTTAAGCTTTATAGATGGTCATTCGTTTATTCAAGTCATATTATTTCCGCTTTTTCTAAATAATCAAAGAAAACTGATGTTTACAGACCCAGTTTGCCCTGTGTAACAATTATTACATTGGGCAGACTGGGCGTTTACTTATGGGTAGACTAACTTCACATCGTAGTGATATTATCCTACCGTTTTTGAGCCCTAGAAAAACATTCTGTCACATCTAAACAAAGGGTTAACTTTGAAGAGGTTAAAATTCTTTTTAATGAAACGAATTCCACTAAAAGACTAAAAGTTTTAGGAAATGTGTGATATAGTTAGGAGAAAAACTGGTGTTACTGACGCAGTTCATAGGATTACAACATTGAAATGGAACTGGGCGTGGCATGTTGCCAGATTAAAAGATGGAAGGTGGACGAAGACAATTCTGGAATGGAGACCTAGACATGATGCTTATCGTAATCGAGGACGTCCTCCAACAATGTGGTCAGATGATATCAAACGCATTCAGCACAACTGGATTCAAGGTGCTCAAGATAGAATGCATTTGAATTATTTACGGAAAGCCTATGTCCAGCAGTGGACTTAAAACGGCTATGCTGTTATATACTTAAACATTCGACTGAACTCTATACGTTTCATATACATAACTTTTACACAATTTACTACACTACTTTTTAGACTAATAATCGTTTTCACAATTTTTTATATACTTCTGTTCTTTACAACTTTTATATAAACTGACTTCTATTGCGTATAGAACTAAGTTCTATTAAACAACTACTCCTCGTATGGATACAAGCTTTTGCTTTACTTTTAGACAAACTAATGATGTATGGATATATAGATTTCAATACGAAAAAATAATTTCTCTACGTCTTTAGTAAAAGATGAAGTAGTAGGATCCTTTTGTTTTCTTCTCCAATTTTGTAATAAACTTGAAATTTCCAGGGAAGCTATATGTATTTTCTATAATTTTTCGGGTATTACTCCGAATCTCATTAAAGTTACAGTCCCAATAATACCTAGGTTACAGAATATGTCACAATCATAAAAATATTCTTCTTCTTGGGGTAGGACGATCATTCTGGCTATGATAACTCTCAGGTTAGCAAGCCAGGATAATCTTCTTCGTCCTGGGGCGCTTTTTCCTTTAATTTTACCTTGCAAAAAATGCATTGGAGTAGCTCATATCTGCCTTGATTTCTCTTATATAATTCTTTATTGATGACTTTTCCTGTCCACGGTATGTTCAGGATCCTTTTGTATAATTATAGCTCAAAAGCCTTAAGTTTTGATAGAATTTCCGCCTTCAATGTCCACGTTTCTACTCCGTACAGAAGCACTGAGTACACGTAATATTTAAGGAGCCTTATTTTTGTTTCTATGGTGAGTTCATGGCTTTAAAACACTGGGTATTCTCCCACGACTCATTGATTATAGTTCTTAAGTAGTTGTACTGGGAACAACCAAAGAAAAAGATAAAATCTATAATCGACTATCTCATCCAACCAGAAAACAAAAGGCTCCAAACAAATGACGTAAGGGTGTATCGTGGTGCCGAATGCGGATCTGACCACTATATGGTGGTCGCAAAAATAACCATACACTACAGGAAAGTAAACAAGAACAAAATTGAACAGGAGAAGGTAGCAGCTTCCACAAAGATAAGATATAATATTGATAGCCTCAAACAAGAATCAGTACAATTCCTCTACAAACTTAGACTAGCCTCAAAACTAACTCACTTAACTCGAAGAGAAACAGCCGAAAAAGAATATCAAGATATAAAAAATTGCATTCATCAGGCGGCCAAAGAGGCATTGGGGTACGAAGAAGCTGACAAAAGAAAAAATCCTGAGTGGTGGAACGAAGAAGTAGGAAAATTAATTAAAGACAAAAAAAAAGCTTATCAAACATGGCTATCCACGAAAGACTCAGAAGACCGCAGAATTTACAGCAGACTCAACAGGGAAGCAAAGAAGGAAGTCACTAAAAGAAAAAACGAAATGTGGGAAGAGAAATGCGAAGAGATGGAACGATGCTTAGGAGGAACCAAAGTGACACAAGCTTGGAAATTCATAAAAAGTATTAGAAAAGAAAGAAAAGATGAGGGAAATATAAACCTGATTCAAAATAAAAAGTGGGAAAAATATTACGAAACGCTATTAACAGAAAGTAGGCACGAATTTATGGAAAGACCTGACCATATCTCAAGGACAGAAAACTCAGAGGTGCATAAGATAAACAAAGAAGAACTGAAAAAAGAATTGAAACAAATGAAAAATGGAAAAGCACCCTGGAGACATTCCCATCGAGTTGGTGAAACATGGACCGGATGCTCTTTTGGAAAGCATAGTGAATATTTTTAATAAATGCTTAATTGAAGGCCAAACGATTCCAGACGATTGGAATTTGGCCCACATTAGCCCCATTTATAAAAAGGGAGACAGAAAAGAATGCGGAAATTATAGAGGCATTAGCATAACTAGCTCGCTGGGAAGGTTATATGGTCGTATATTGAAAAGAAGAATAGAAGAGGAGTATAAAGAAATTGAAGAACAAAGCAGCTTCAGAGCAGGAAGATCGTGCGTGGACAACACATTTACCCTTCAACAAGTAATTGAAAAACGAACAGCTCGAAACCTCCCTACGCATCTGGTATTTATAGATCTGGAGAAGGCTTATGATACAGTTCCTTTAAAACTCTTATTTAGTGTCTTGACAAAAACGGACCTTAGTACAACATATCTAAAAGCAATACTGAACATCTATAAATGTCCTCAAAGCACTGTAAAAACAGGAAATACTTTATCAAGGGTATTTACAGTAACAAAAGGCTTGAGACAAGGATGTTGTCTTTCCCCCACCCTATTCAAAATATATATCCAAGAAGCACTGCACCAGTGGAGACAAAAATGTGCGGGAATGGGGTTGAAGCTTAACAACCATTATCTGACAACGCTGTTCTTTGCAGATGATCAAGTACTAATTGCAAGCTGTGAAGAAGATGCAGATTATATGCTTAGAAAGCTCAAAGATGAATACGAAAAATGGGGAATGAGTATGAATATGTCTAAAACAGAATATATGCGAATAGGCAATGAAGACGAAGACCCGGATTTGGAAATTAGACAAATGAAAAGGTGCTACGAATACAAATATTTGGGAAGTATTATCTGCAGTAAAGGAACAACGGAACGAGATATAGACTATAGAGTGCAACAAGGCAGGAAGAGTGTTCAAATTCTGAATTCGATACTTTGGTCCAACAAAGCTACTATGAGAACTAAAATGACTATCTACAAAGTAATTGTAGAGCCCATTCTTACATATGGAGCAGAATGTTGGCAAATGACAGTAAAAGGAAAGAAAAAAGTTGACACGGTTGAAATGGACTACCTAAGAAGAGCTTGCCGTATATCAAGAGTAGAACGTATACCTAATTCTGAAATTAGAAGAAAAACAGATAGAGTACATACAACTTCTGAAAGAATAGAAACTAGACAGTTAATATGGTATGGACACGTACAGAGGATGGACGACAACAGATGGCCAAAAAGAGCTATGGAATACAATCCAAGTAATAGAAGGAAACGAGGAAGACCAGCCAAGTCTTGGATACAAGGTGTTATGGAAACCATGAAAGATAGAGCCATTGATGAAGACACCTGGAGAGATAGAAAAAGATGGCGATCGAAATGCGGGAAGCGGCAGAAGCTGTAGGATCCCCGCTTATATATATATATATATATATATATATATATATATATATATATATATATATATATATATATATATATATATATAAGTAGTTGTACTGTGAGACAGATTCAATTCTCATTTGGTTCACATACAGATTTGCTTTAGTTATGTTTTTCTTGCTGATGATCATTAGCTTGGTTTTGCTGGTGTTTATATCCAGTCCATATGTTCTACTTGTTTCCGTTATTTTGTTTTGCAGCCCTTCTATGGTATTGAAATACACTATTGTATCATCTGCATACCGTAGATTATTGAGCTTAACTCTATTTATTGAGATGCTTTCATCAATATTTTTTAGAGCCTCTTTAAAAATGTGCTCCGAGTACAGATTAAATATAAGTGGTAAAATTATGCACCCATGTCTCACTTCCTTAAGATTTTGACCTGATCTGTATCACTTATTGGATCAATAGTTTATATCTCTACCATGAGGTCGTTGTTGAAAAAATTGTATACTATCCGCAATACTCGCTCTTGTTACATATAGAACAAGCCCAGTAGAAAGTTCATACGTTTCTTTTAATAATTTTTCTAAAGAATTTGGTAGGAGTTCTAATATTTAGTTTATTCCTAGTTTTAACACATCATATCCAGTGATATTTCTAGTTCCAAATCCAAGTTGTTTATATAGTGCTTTAAATCATTTTTGGATTGAAATTCATGAACATTAAACGAAAAAAATATTTAGATAAAATCTCTTTAATATTTATTATACTTACGCTTTTCTCTGGCTTCGGCGTTACATTTCAAATAATGAACAGCATCAGCTTTATGCATGTCAGGTAAATAGTACCTTAGCATTTTTTCGTCCAATTTCATTTTATCTCCCATCTAAAAATTGTTTTGTTTTGTTAAATTATTATATAGAAGGCACAATAGACATAAAGTTCTCAAAGAGTTAATTCAGGCAAAGTCCTAGGTTATATATCAATTTCCAATTCGTAATTTATATTGCGAGAAAAGATAGAGCAAGCGATAAAATGCAAAATCGGGTAGGATCAGGCAGGCTTCACGGCAGGAAGATCATGCATAGAATACAGATACGCAGTAGAATAACTGTTGGATAAGAAAAATGTAAAAAATAGAGATATTATTATACATTTGGCATTTGTAAACCTGAGAAAGGCGTATGAGTCTGTACCAAGGTCAGAACTGTGAGAGGCAATGTACAAATTAGAAATACAGGCTGAAATCGTAGAAGCTAAAAAAGCTCTGTGTAAAGAAAATAAAGTGTCCATTAAAATGTGAACAAGAATCATAGTAGACTTTACCACAACAAAAGGGTTGTTCCACATCTCCAACTTTATTCAAAATATACTTAGAGAAAGCCTTGACAACATGGAAAAGAAAATGCGAAGGCATGGGAGTACCGGTACGAAACGAATACCTATATACGTTAAGCTTTGCAGACGATTAAGTAGTGATTGTACAAGACCAAGAACACATCAGTTACATGATGAAGAAACTCCAAGAAAAATATACCAAGGCTGGCCTAGATATTAACCTCGCGAAAACAGAGTACCTATCTACAAGTGAAGCAATAGAAGATCTACAGATTGACGATATCGTAACAATTAAAGGAAAGGGTAAATTCAAATACTTGGGGTTTATGATCACAAAAAGGCAACAACGCCATACAACAGTATGGTGAGATAGACACCTAAATATGAAGACAAAAACACAGATTTATAAAACATTAGTACGAAGTATTATGACATATCGGGCTGAAAATTGGAATATAAACAAGAAAAACAGCAGTAAGATAGAAGCAACACAGATGGAATGCTGCGAAGATGCTGCAGAGTAACAAGAATGGATAGGAGAAGTAATGACGAAATAAAGCAAAGAACATCAATAGAAATAGACATACTAACATATACAGAAGAAAAAAGACCAAAGTGTTATGGGCATGTAAGAAACTAGTAGAATAGGACAACAGAGAGAGATGGAAACGGTTGAGCGAGTGCTCAGTGCCAGGCAGTGAATACTGTAAAATTCCTGAATGTATATTATTTATATTGGCCATAAACGAAACACGATTGTTTAGGATTACTGACGAGGCAGGGTTTATGTTAAAATAAAGTTATAAGATCCTAATGATACCGATTCATACACGGAACGTTTTACGAATTGTACTCTTGTGCCATATATATGGCTTTTCAATTCATCTAAGTGACAGAAAAACTTCTGCTGAAATATAAACTTTGCAATTTTCGAACAGCTAAAAAAGATAGAAAACGATGTTATTAAATCGTGTTTTATTTATGACCATCAAAAGAAATGGTACCTTTTTTAGCTATCCACTACAAGTGGGAAATAGAATATTAATAATAGCAGAAACATTCACTAACCGTCCGTGTGTAAATTTGTATCTTTCCCGGAAGATCTGGCGAGGCATGGTTTATGCTGAAATAACGTTATAAGATTCTAATAATACCAATTCATACAAAGAACGTATAAATACTTGTTTAATTCCAGTTGATAAATATTATAAAATAACTTTTTACTTACGGGAAGGCCAATATTCCAGAGGCAATAGGTATATCGCTAAAAACATAATATTTTATAAAAATAAGTAAGTTAAAGTAATCGTACATTTTTAGACTTTATTAGTTTCTTTTTGCAATTTTACAGCATATTGACTAACATTTATTTTTTTGGTTTTTGTTGTATTATTCTTAACAGCACAAACCCAAATGTTTACTACATAATTTAGATAGGTAATTTACAGTGTAATGGTTAGGGATTCCGAAAAAAATGACAATTTTGCAGTGTAACGGACAATGAAACTAAAATATCTCGAGAAAACTTTTCGGTTTAGTAATCGTTAATTTTTATTACCTTGACAATTTCTTAGAAGATAGATTTTCTTGAGTTGCTAGCTTTCTAATTTGTAAAAATATACCAAAACTTTGTTGAAGACAGGGGGGGAATAGAAAATGTCTGGCGGGTAGAAAATTGAAGAACAGAATTGGCTAGGAATTATGTCCGGAGGAGAAAATAGAAAAGATAAAATAAAGGAACCAAGAAATGGGATAGACAGCGGTTTGCAGATTCAAATCTGTCTTTTATACCGCTGTCTATTCGCACTGGGTAAGCTCATAAAATTAAAAAATCTTACAAGAAGTTCAAAGATAAAAATTTATAAATCCATCGTCAGACCTGTAATAACATACGGATGCGAAACGCAGATCATGACCAAAGCAAACGAAGAAAATTTAGACGCTTTGAACGAAAAATAATTAGAAAAATTTTCGGACCTCACCATGACATCACCTCAAACCAGTATAAGATCAGAACCAATATCGAATTAAAAGCACTCTACAATGACGCCGATATTGTCCAAGAAATTAAATCACAGCGACTAAGATGGGCAAGCCACGTGCACAGACTGCATAACGAGAGACTTGTAAAACTGGTATGGGAGGAGATTCCCACAGGCAAAAGACCACTTGGACGTCCCAGAATGCGATGGAGACATAACATCCAAGCAGATCTCCGGAAAATGAACATTTCATTTGACCCTAGGTTGATGGAAGACCGAACAAATTGAAAAAAAGTTGTACAGTCAGCCAAGACCCACCCAGAGTTGTAGTGGTGATGATGATGAAGAAATGGGATAATCTTAGAATGAATGTTTGAAGAAATCTAAACGAGTGTGGATTTGGTTCTGGTATATTTCGAACAAATGTTAGAAACATTTTTTTTTTATCCGAGGCCAAAAATGGACTGCTTCATCGGGAAGTTTGTTTTTATTTTAGATTAAAAGGAATTCTTCATATTCAATTACTAGAGTTTTAGGTTGGATAGAAAGTCAGTTTTCCGTGTCAAAATATACATTTTTTAAAGGATATTTGAATTTTTTTATTATTATTCAAAGGATATTTAAAGAATTGTCAATAAGTAGTAAATTATACACCCGAATAATAACGAACAGATTAGAGACAAAGCTGGATTTTTACCAACCTCGGGAACAAGCCGGTTTCCGCCCTAATTACGGCACAAATGATCACCTGCAGTGCCTAAAAACCCTGATAGAAAAAACTAACGAATATAACCGTCCCTTGGCATTGATATTTGTAGACTTTAAAAAGGCGTTTGATACAGTGGAATTACCTTCCATCTTAAGAGCACTACAAGATTGCAGGGTCGACCACAGATATTGTAATATAGTTAAACATATATATGAAAATGCCACAACAACCATAAGTCTACATTCAGCAACTAATAAGATAAAGATAAAAAGGGGAGTCAGGCAAGGTGATACCATGTCACCAAAGCTGTTCATTACCGTTCTTGAGTATGCATTTAAAAGACTAACATGGCAACAGAAAGGAATATCCATCGATGGAGAAAGATTAAACCATCTACGTTTTGCGGACGATATCGTGCTTCTGTCAGATAATCTGGGAGAGATCAAAGACATGCTCCAAGAACTGAATTACATACTACAAGAAACTGGGCTGGAGATAAATTTCGAGAAAACCAAAATGATGACCAATATGGTTCCCAGCGAAGAGATACAGATCAATAACAACAAGGTAGAATTAATCGATAAATACACATACTTGGGTCATGAAATCAGAATAACCAGAAACAACCAAACCTGCGAGCTAAATAGACGAATCACGTTGGGATGGGCGGCATATGGAAGGATGAGAGACATTTTTAAAACAAATACTCCAATTCACCTGAAAAGGAAGGCATTTAACCAATGCATCCTACCAGTCTTGACCTACGGAGCAGAGACCCTAACTTTAACGAAAGCTACTGCCGAAAAACTGAGGGTAACACAAAGGCGAATGGAGAGATCAATGCTGGGTCTGACCTTGAAAGATCGCGTGAGAAATGAGGAGATACGCCGACGAACTGGCGTTGACGATATTATACTGCGAATCAATAAACAAAAGTGGAGGTGGGCTGGACATGTTGCTAGAATGGAAGACGGAAAATGGACGAAGAGATTATTGGAGTGGAGACCAAGAGCCGACAAGCGAAGTCGAGGCAGACCACCCACCCGATGGACCGACGACCTAAGGAGAATAGAAACAAACTGGATTGCAGCAGCTAGAGATAGAGAGAACTGGAGACGTTTGGAGGAGGCCTATATCCAACAATGGATGTGAAAACGGGGCTGGATGATGATGATGAATAAGTAGTCTTTGATCTGATCAGATAATTCTAGGAATATTTTTTTCTTTGTCTTTGGCAAAGAACATTATTTTATTCAGCGTGAATTTTTGCTTCGTGTCTGTTCCATATTTCGTTTTTTCATGACAATATTTTTATTTATATTTGTGCTTTTTATTTCCAATTAGCTTCTATGAGCCTAAATGCAATATAGAAATAAGATATGAAGCACAAAGAGCCTTAAGAGATTAAGTTATCAAATTTATTAATTCCAAACAAACAAACCTGCAAAGCATCATCTTCAGGAAACTGTCCTTCTTTCATCTTCTCTATCAGTTCATCCTTAACCTCTGTAAGTCGCTGACAAATGTTGTGCCATGTGTCAACTTTTTCCAGAAGATGGGGCCCAAAGTCCTGCACATATAACAAACATATTTAGACGTATCTTGTCCAATACACTAAGTTATAGTGTGATATGTTATTAAGATACTGAGTCTCCTATCACTACGTGAACTTTTACTACAGTTTTACTGTTTACATTATAATTTTTTTTTGTTTTTTATTTAAAATTAACGTGTCTCGACAGCTTATGGTCATTGACACGGGTACAATAATTTACAACATTATACATATTTTATATGGGTATAGGTACAAGAATTTAATATGAACATTTTTTTTTTTTTATAAAAAGTTTAGAACAATAAAGCTTATCACTATGCACTGTTTATATTAGCTGAAATAAACTTGTTTCTTTTAAAAATCTAAGAACACTGTCAAAACGGTTTGGAACACTGAGAATGTCTTTTAGATTTTCTTTTAGGCTGTGCTTGTTTCTGGAAGAGTCATACTGGCAGCAGTCCACTATCACGTGTTTGATGGTCAGGACGTTATTACAGTAGTGGCATACTGGAGGGTTTTCTGATGCCATAAGGTATCCATGTGTGAGACGTGTATGCCCTATTCGTAGTCGGTGAATAACTGATTTTTCTTTCCTGTTCATAGAGGAGATATTGACGCGAGATAAGCTGGGCTGAACTTCATGCAGCTTAGTTTTTGTTTTACTCCACAGGTCCGCCCATGAGCTGAGGATTTTTTGTTTTACCAATATTTTAAGATCCGTATGGATTTGGACCTCTTGGAAGGCTATGTCAGAAGAACATGCTGCTTTAGCGGCTTGGTCTGCTTTTTCGTTTCCCAATATACCAACATGAGATGGAGTCCAGATCATTATGACTTTTATGTTAGCAGAATATAGTTGGTTACAGATAGTGTGGATTTTCTGGACTAGTGGGTTTTTCGAGAAAATGCATCTTATTGAATAAATCGAGGAAAGAGAATCAGTGCAAATGGCGATTTTTATGCTTTCATTTGAAGTAGGATGGATTGAAGTCTTTAATGCTTGGAGTATTCCATATAATTCTGCGGTATAGATACTACAACTTTTAGGCAATCGCGCAGAGCTTATTGTCGTCGTCAGTATGGACACAGCGGAGCCACAACAGTCTTCATTCTTGGACGCATCGGTGTATAAAATTTCATCAAATTGTGTTAAGTTAAGGATGTTTTGGAAGGATTTTCTAAGGATTAAGTTTGGGGTTTCTGTTTTGTCGAATCTGCATAAATCAGTATTGAAAATTGGAAGATTGTGCATCCATGGAGCTGTCTTGGGGGTATAAATAGAAGTAGTATTGGAGAGGTTGATGGATTCTAATAAAGGAGATAATATTTGTGGTAATGTGAGAGACTGATTGGAAGCGTTACTGGGGGAGGTTCTATGGGATTGATTAGATTTATTACCGGGTTACTTGGGTTTGCTGATATTCTTACAAAGTATGAAAGTAGAAGCTGCTGCCTTCTTAGATGGAGTGGTGGCTCTGAAGATTCAACGCACAGACTTTCAGCGGGGCTTGATTTGAAAACACCGAGGCATAGTCGTAGAGATGTATTTTGAATCGTGTTTAGAGACTTTAGTAGGGAGCTACTAGATGTCATATAAAGAATACTGCCATAATCTAGCTTAGAGCGAATTAACGCTCTATATATTTTAAGAAGAGATTCTTCGTCAGCTCCCCAAGAGAAGCTAGCAAGAGATTTAAGTAAATTGATTTTTTGGGTACAGTTTCCTTTAAGTTTCTGAATATGCTGTCTCCAGATAAGCTTTTTATCAAAGGTGATACCAAGAAGTGTCAAATAATTAACTGTTTGTAAACGAAGTCCGTTTAGAGTTATAGAAGGTGGATTAGGTCTATGCTTTTTGGTAAAGTGAATTACTTTGGATTTAGGAGCTGAAAACACAAATCCAGCACGCGTAGACCAGGTGTCTATTTTGTTTATTGTGTTTTGTAGCAAAGTGCACATTATAATTTAAAATACGTTTATTTTGCATTTAGTTTTCCACTTCGGAAGTCGTTCTCAAAATACGTGGAAGTTAAAACGCTTTAACGTAAATGTTTTTAAATAAAAATCAATTTTAATTACCAATAAATTTTACAAATTACCAATTTTTAAAAGAAGATATTTATTTTAGAAGTATTTCGTCCTTCTACGTACCATCTCTATTAAGATTTTCGACAACTATGGCAAATGCTAGTATAATATGGACTTAATGTATAAGAACGTTTCCTTTACTTCGGGTCCACTTCTTATGTCCCTGTGCCAATTTTTTCTGAATAAGTAGTTGTAAAAATTCGCACTCTTTGTTGGGCATTGTGGCGTTATCCTAATTGTGACGATCTTCAACCAATGTGAACGAGTAGTCATCGTTGATAACACTTCTACGTTGGTTGTTCTTGAGGTCTAACTTATTCGCAACATTTTTATGTACAGTCTCATGTTAATAGCGTTTAACTTGTCGTTGTCGCCTTATTTGAGAGTCCATGTTTTACAACCACACAGAATTACTGGACATATATAATAGACTACAAGCCCATAGCACATTTTTAATGGGTCATTTGACAGAACAAAATAGTTGTTTATTTGATTGTGAGGATTTAATACATATATCTAATATTTAGACTGCAAAACTTTCTTACCTTTTTCTCTAATTTTCCTATTGCTAAATGAATTAGACAAACCAATAGAATTTGGACAAAAATTGCTTTCATCATTGAAAAGGATCTCAGGTCTAAAAAAAATTTTTCTTATAATTTATTCATTAATATTTATAGCGATCATTGATATAAATAAACCATTTTACTGTCTAGAATGCAGTAGACACAATAATAAACGTCTAATAAAACAATTATTAAAAAAGTTAAGGATATAGTATCGAACTTTGAAGAAGCAACACTAAGCGTAGGCCTGAAAATAAACGAAGAAAAAACTAAATACATGGTCGTATCAAAAAAGGAACGACAGCGAATAAGACAAAACATTACCATAAACGATCATAATTTTGAGGTGGTCAAAGAATTCAAATACCTAGGAGCAACGATTACCAGTGAAAACACAGGAGAACGGGAGGTTGAAATACGAATACTGGCGGGGAATAAATCATTCTTTGGCATTCAACATCTAATGAGGTCAAAGCTTCTCTCAAGGCGTGCCAAAATCCAAATGTACAAAACCATAATACGACCAGCAGTGACATATGGAAGTGAAACATGGACATTGGGAAAGAAAGAAATCAATAAGCTATTAGTATGGGAACGCAAAATCCTGCGAATTATATATGGTCCTTGCAGGGACAGCGTGACAAATGAATGGAGGAGCAGATACAACAATGAAATAGAGACTCTCCTCGGGAAAGGAAACATCGTAAGATACATAAAAGACAATAGATTAAGATGGGCAGGCCACGTGGTACGGAGTCATGACGACAGACTGATTAGCAATGTGTTTTGGGAAAGACCAGATGGTAGAAGATCGACAGGAAGGCCTAGAAAAAGGTGGAAAGACGCAGTCAGGGAAGACCTGGAGAAGATGGAAGTAAGGCCATGGAAAATAATAGCACAGGATCGGAATCAATGGAAGGCAATAGTAAACGCGGCAAAAATTCACGAAGAGTTGTAAAAGCCAATGATGATGATGATGATGATGAATAAAACAATTGAAATAAGTGTAATCTTAGTACAACTTAAATTAAGACAAACACAAAAAAATGTCTCGAGACAAAAATCATTACAGACAGTTATTGAACATCATAGAAAAAGTGGACAGCAGAACTGTAAGTGAAAAATCGACAAAGAAACAAAAAAAAAACAAAAGTTGCCAAGGATATCGCGATAAAACGAGAAATAACTTAAAAATCATAAAAAACTAAGAATTTATATAAATTTAAGCGATAGAAACAGGGTGAACAGAGTGACTAAAACAAATGACAAAGTTATAAATTACTAACTAAACTTAAAATTAAATAAAGTCATAGAAGTAAATAAAGTGATCTACCCGGCTATTTCGACTGATAAATCTAATGTTCCAGATGTTAAAATTATTTTTGAAAATAATTCACAACAAACTTAACAGAAAGTGCGAAGAGAATACAGACGCACAACAACTTTGTTTCAGGATCGGTATGTTTCCATGCAAAAATATCGGGATCAACACAAAGATTTATATTTGTGTTTCGTAGATTCTGCAAAGGACTTTGGTAATGTCAAATACAAAAAATTAATAGACTGTTTAACAAAACAATCATTGAGTCCAATGATTGTTGATAAACGAGCTCTTCAAGAGTCATATAAAAGTATTTCATGTCAAAAAGCTTGTAAATAACATACAATATGCCGACGATACAGAATTAATTGCCAAAAGCCAACAAGATCTGCTGAACAAGGTAGTGCAAAAGATTTAAAAATATGGCCTTGAAATTAATGGAAGGGAAACAAAAACAGTAGTAATCCTTTGTTATTATTATTCCAAAAAATAATACTCCAAACATAAACATATAAATTACAAACTAGAACAAATTTAAAAGATTAAATATCTAGGGAGCTGGATACATCAGTCCATAACTCAGAACAAAAAGTTAAATCTAGAATAGAACAAGCCAGAAACGCATTTCTAAAAATGAGTCAATTTTTTATCACCCGAGATCTTGTTCTAGCTGTACGATACCGTATGATTAAAGGTATATACACAGTTTTCAATTACATGACATTCAAGCCTGGACATTTACAATAATGAAGTCGTTGAGGCGCGTATAAAATTATGAGATGTGGATATTTTGACGCATTCTAAAAATGCCATGGAATAATCATGTTAGGAATAAAGAAGAAAATTGAAGATGTATGAACAGACATCGTGAACTTGTAGAAAATGAAAAATATCTTATTTTTGACAAATATTAAGACACGAGGGAAATAACTTTCTTTAAATAATAAAGGAAGGACAAATAGAAGTAGATCGCGATCTTGGTAGACGACAAATAGCATGGTTACGTACTCTTAAGAAATCGGCAGGACTAGACTTCCAAACCTTAATAAGAAAAGCCCAAAATAGAGACAAATTTACAGAAATCATCACCAACCTCCATTAGAGACGGCAAAGTAGAAAATATCTACACCAAAAACGAGTTTCCGTCGCCTGATTATAGGGATCATATTAAAATGATTAGCGTTTATGCTCCAGCGATGGGTAAAACAGAAGAAAGACAACATCTGCATGAATGACTTTAAAAATACTTAGCGAATTTGATGGCAAAACAGCAAGAAGTGCCTAAACTCTGAATTGATTAAGAAACAGGTGTTTGTTCTAAAAAAGAATATAAAAAACTGAATACACTAACAATATCAAGATACTTAAGAATCAACTTCTTCTTTAAGTGCCGTCTCCCAATCGGAGGCTGCATATCATCATCACTACCTTTACTTTATCTACCGCTGCTCTGAAGAGTTCTATTGATCTGCGTTTAAACCAGTTCCTTAAATTTGTCAACCATAACACTCACCTTCTTTCTATACTCCTTCCCCGTCTTATCTTTCCCTGTATTATCAATCTTTGTATTCAGGGATCAACATAAAACTATAAATGAAACTAAAAAAGTCAATCATACTTTCCTTAGAACGGGTGGCCAATAAAATCAGATCCAGAAATAAGTAAGTTTACAGAAATGAATTCAAAATTCGGCCTTCTGTTGACAGAAATCTAATCAACAAATACAATCACTATACACAGAATATCTAAGTAATCACATACTAAACCTATTATTAGTTCTAATAAAAATTTTTAAACAAAATACAAAATTTTACAACAAAAATAACATATTACCTTTTGTGTTTAACTCTTAACGTAAAAACCTTCAAATGATTACCATTAAACGAAAAGTCGTTATTTATATACCTAAAATAATAATAAGTACTCCTATTATTAAAAAAAAAGCTTTTTAAATGCTAATGAAGGAGTAAGTAGCTGACTATATGAAAAATAAATTGGGTCATTTGATCGTGTAGTCATTGAAAACTCATTACTGTATTCCGTACTTCTACTGACACAACTCATTTATAAAAATCAACAATAATTGAAGTCGTCAGTTTCCTATTATTGGCTGAATTATACTTCTAATTACTTTCGTCCTATGGTTTCTAGTTATGTAATGATTATATTCGTTTTTTAGTTTAGTGTTTAGTGTAGATGCCAGCAATGCTCTTTCGATTTTTTAGCCTATTTGCCGTATTTCTTTCTCAATAGATTGAGTCTTGACTGATTACTATTGTTTTGGTTTTCTGAGCTGAGATAAATTTATTTTGCTATTGTGTTGAATCGCGATTGAAAAATGCGATGATAAAACAGCTAAATCAATATGTGGAACCACAAGAAATAACAACAGAGGGAAACGAACATCTTGGTGGAACGATGAAGTGAAAAGAGAAATAAAAGAAAAGAAGAAATTATGGAAAGAATACATCCAAGACAAAACACAACAAAAATATGAAAATTATAAGAGACAAAAAACAAAAGTTAAAGAGATAGTTAAGAAAGAGAAAAAGAAAAGTTGGGAAAACTTCGGGGAAAAAATGGAAGAAAACAGCAAAGAAAACGTAAAATTATTTTACAGAACACTGAAAAACCTAAGAAACAACAAAGAAACGAAACTGAAACAAATAATGAACAAGGAAGGAACAATAATAAACGACGATAAGACAATAATGGAAAGATGGAGGGAACATTTTCAGCTAATACTGAATGGAAATCAAGCGAATACAATGGAGAAGGAAAGCCACAACAGGAGAGTATCCATGAGAAACACGGAAAATCCAGAAACTATAGAAAAAGAAGAACTGGAAGAAGCAATAAGAAAAATAAAGATTGGAAAAGCACCAGGAAGCGATGAAGTAGCACCAGAAATGATGAAATATATAGGAGTAAAAGCAAAAGAAAAATTGTTATACATATATAACCTAAAATGGAAGAGAAAAGTAATACCCAGAGAATGGACAAATGCAGTAATTATACCTATATACAAGAAAGGAAACACAAGAGACTGTAGGAACTATAGAGGTATATCACTACTATGTGTAGCAGCAAAAGTATACGAAACCATAATAGAAAGGAAAATTAGAAAAGAAATAGAACATAAATTAGAGGATGTACAAAGTGGATTCAGGAAAGGACACAACACACAAGACCATATATTCAGCATGCAACAAGTAATAGAAAAAGCCTGAAAGAAAAATAAAGAAATGCATCTGAGCTTTATAGACATGGAAAAAGCATTCGACTCAGTCAAAAGAAAAGATATATGGGAAAGCCTAAAGAAGAAACAAGTAAGTGAAGAACTGATAGAAGCAACAAAGAGTATATACATGAAAACAACAAATACAGTAAGAATGTTAAATATACAGTCAGAACCATTTGAAACAACCCAAGGAGTTAGATAAGGGGGAAGTCTCAGCCCAGTACTATTCATAAATGTAATAGATGAGATAGTGAAAGAATGTAAGAAAACATTCAAGAAATACTGCATCGGTTGGAACAAAATGCAAATGATAAATGCTGAGATGTGTATATTTGCAGACGACATAGTATTAATTGCGGAAACTGCAGAAAAACTGAAATAAAACTTAGAGAAATGGAACCTAGAAGCAAGCAAATACAACTTAAACGTAAACAAAGAGAAGACTCAAATAATGAAAATATCAAGGAAACAAGGGACGGAAGATCAAATAGAAGTAATGATAGACCAACAAAAAATAATACAGACAAATTCATACAAATACTTAGGAACAGTAATCAACAACAAAGGAGACATCGAGGATGATCTTAACAACAGAATGGAAAACACAGGAAAACTATTCCAAGCACTAAATAGAGGATTCCTTAATAACAAAGAAATATCAATAAAGACCAAGATGACAATATACAAAACAATATATAGACCTTCAGTGACATATGGAGCAGAAAATTGGATATTAAACAAAAGACATCAGAGCAGAATTCAGGCAGCAGAGATGAAATATCTCAGAAGAACGATAGGAGTAAAAAGAACTGATAGAATCAGAAATGAAGAAATAAGAGAAAGACTCAAAATCAAACCGATACTCGAGTCAATCAAAGAGAAAAAATTGGCATGGTTCGGACATCTAACCCGGATGGACAATAATAGACAAGTAAAAAGAGTGTGGGACGCCAAACCAATAGGGAATAACAGAAGAGGAAGACCCATTAAAGAATGGAACAGTGACATCTCGCAGATACTGCAGAGTAAGGGTAAGACTTGGCAGGAAGCAACACAGATGGCATCCAATAGGAAGGAATGGAGAAAGTTCGTTAAGAGCTAGGACACCTCAGAAGACTGTCAAATATTGTAATTTAATCAATTGTATTGTAAACGGCCCAACACCGAAAGGTACAAATGGGTTCTACTGATTAAGTAAAGTAAAGTGTTGAATCGACGGACTAATTTTTGTAGACTATCTTCATCTTATACTTAAGTGATGCATTATTTTCGTCTGCGTAAGAGAATATTTTGACTTCTTTATTTCTCAATATGTATCCTTTTTACAGTAGAAAGTAGACAGTTAAAACTTATCATATAACCATTCATCATTTACAGATTCTAAGCCAAAACAGGTTAACTTTGCTTAACACATAAAAGTGAAGTGATTTTTCACGAATTTTTTAGTCAGACGGTAATCCATAGAGTTCATATTTCTTTTGAAATTAAGTCTACTTCTGAAATACTGATAGTTTTATTGGCCTCAATTTATGAAAGATTAAGTTTTTTAAATTAAATTTTTCTTTTTATTCTTTATTCAAGGAAAACCAAGATTGTACTTGATTGAACGTAATTGTTCGGTAATATAGCAATCAAAATGTTTCAGATTGAATACTCTTTTTTAAAGAACAGTTTAGTGCAATCTTTCGTCCCACTATAGCATAAAGAAGACCTTGAAGTACATTTAAGTCATCATCTTCTTCTTACGGTGCCAAATCCGTTTCGGATGTTGGCGATCAGCATAGCTTGTCTAACTTTACTTGCAGCTCTTTGTCAGTAAATAACTATCTACTAAAACATATACATATCTGATTGTATAATGAGTTTTCTGTAAATTTTTTACACTAAATTCCAAGCTGTGTAGAGCTTGTTTAAAGATTGCTCCAAAGCCATTTTCTTGAGGCATCTTATTGCTATTTACTATTTTTATGGGTAATAAGCCAAAGATTAAAATAAGTTTATTTGACATTTTGACTTCCACTTCTGAAATCTTTCTCAAAATATAAAACATTAATAAATTAATCAAATTTTGTTTTTGTTACTTGGTAAAAATTTTTTCTGATAATTTAATTTTATTTGATTTGACAATTCAGACATATACAATACATTTAAAGTATATGTCTTTAAAATGATATTTCCAATATTTTTAAGTTGCGTTCCTGGGACGACTTTATTGCGAGATAGTTCATTCGATTACATATATCAACTTTAACTTAAAATATCCGTTAGAAAAATCATAGCGTGTAATTTGTCAAAGACAATCACATGCAGTGATGACAGTAAAATTCCCATAGTATCCCATAGTAAATCATGAGAAGAAAACCAGAAAAGAACCTCATGATGGTAAGTATTTGGTCTAACATTTAGTTTACTTTCAGTATTAATACTAAACTCTAATTATATGTGTATATTATTGTACAACATAAATAATATATCCTCGTAATGTTATTGATTTATTAATAGTGGTATTTTCTTTCTATTGATTTCCTCTTTGAATATGGATAACCAGATTCTGCTTCTTTGATTTTTCCCTTTTTACCATCTCTTTCTTTTAGAACTATACTTGAATATTTCCAACTCTATTACCATTATCATTTTCCCGTGTGTGTATACAGGCGGGCGAAAAAACAACTTTTTTTTAAGTTGTAATAGCGTGGAAAAGTTGTGAATTATACGGACAAACAAAAAGAAAAAAGATTATCAAAATCGGTTAAAAAAGATCGCGTAATCTTCCGATTACGCATAGGCCCTAAATTTTGAGAACATAAATAAATATTTTTTGTAATAATGAAGATATACGATGTTGTAGGCAAAAAATATCCTATAAACTAAAAAAAAATAAGTTTCTACGATGATTAGATAAAGATAAAAATCGAAATAATAAGTTTTAATTTTTTTTGAGGTTATCTCTAGGTCTAGAGGTCTAATAATTTTTTTGGTCTAGTATTGTTTGATGTAGATCAACATGGTATATATTTTTTTTCAATTTTGTTTTTCTATATAATTCGTATAATAAATAACTTCTCCGCGCTATATATAAATAACTTCGAAATAAAAAGAGTGTTTTATCAGCTCACTCTAGTACACATATTTGCAACCATAAAATTCTATATTTTTGATATAAAAATGATGTTCACTTATTCTAAAATTTAATGGTCATGACGTTTCACCTAAATGAAAATTTTCGCATTCACAATGTATTTTACAAATACATTCTTTTTTTGTTCTTGAATCTTGTTCATTGTTACGTTTATTTTTTGATATAAAAAAATATCTAAAATGATAAATTTAATTCTTATGGTTTTTAATTTCTCCAATAATCCTTTTCTGATACACATGAATGTTGAGAATATTGTGAATTCTTATGAATGTTATAGAAACTCGTTCTAAGTCGTTCTGTTTCACTCGGTCTTTTCTTAAAATTTTCCGTATTTATAAACCACGAAGGATAATCATTTTTTAATGAAACAGATGTTAACAAATATTTCTTCTCTAAGAACAAATTTTTTTTAGAATATGTAAATTTGGATCTATCGATCTATCGTATAAGTATATGATGATTTCCTTTTTAATATTGATGTTGTGATTTGATTTGTAATTTAGATTTCTGTTGATGTGTGTAGGTTTTTTATACTCCTAAATCTTATATGGTCTTCTTCTTCTTTATCAACCATTTTCCATCCACTCCTGAATGTAGGTCTCTCCCAATTGCTTCCATCTTTCTCTATCTTGCGCCAATCTAATCCACTGTTTGCTTGCCACTGTTCTTATGTCATCTACCCATCTTTTTTGAGGTCTTCCCATGCTTCTTGTCGTCCTTGGTCTACATTCTAGAATTCTCCATATCCACCTGTTGTCATTATATCGGGCTACGTGACCTGCCCAGCGTCATTTCATTTTTGTAATTTCTTCCACAATATCCCTAATCTTCGTTCTACGTCTTATCTCGGTGTTTCTAATCTTGTCTCTTAGTGATATTCCAAGCATGATTCGTTCCATTGCTCTTTGCGTTGTTTCTAATTTTCTAGCAGATTTTTTGGTGAGGGCTACTGTCTCCAAGCCGTAAGTACAAACTGGTAGTATGCATGTGTTATACACCTTTTTCTTTAAGTTTACTGGAATGGAGGTGTTTTTCAAGATATATGCTAATTTGCCGAAAGCGCCCCATGCCAGTTGTGTTCTTCTTTTAATTTCAGCATCTTGATTTGGTTTTCCTAGTTTAATATCATAATCTAGATATACATAATGTTCAACATTTTCTATGGTATGATTTTGTATTGTTATATTTGTCTGGTCTCGGCTCAGTATTTTTGTTTTGCTGTAGTTCATTTTTAAGCCTACCGCTCCTGAAACTGCATTTAATTGTTGTAACATATCATTTAGTTCTTGGATATTATCGGCTATTAAAACTATATCATCTGCGAATCGCAAGTGGTTTAAGTATGATCCATCGACGTTGATACCCTTATTGTTCCATTCTAGTTTCTTAAAAATGTCTTCTAGAGCAAGGGTAAATACTTTGGGAGAGATGGTGTCTCCTTGTCTTATTCCCCGTTATAGTCTTATGGGATTAGTTTTTGTGCTTTCGTCCAGCTTTATCTGCATGGTGGTATTTTCATATATGTTTTTAATTATGTTAGTGTATCTTGAATCTATACGTGCATTTTCTAGAGATTCAAGTACTGCCCATATTTCGATGGAATCGAATGCTTTATGGAAATCGACGAACGCCATATGAATTGGAACATTATACTCGGTGCATTTTTCTATCAGTGTTTTTACGGTGTGCAAGTGGTCTATGGTACTAAAATGTTTTCTGAATCCAGCCTGCTCGATAGGTTGATAGAAATCGAGCTTATGTGTTAGGCGGTTGGTTACGATTTTAGTTAGTAATTTATACAGATGTTTGCTTTGTCTCCTTTCTTGAATAGTAAAATGACTTCGGAGTTGTACCATTCTTGAGGAATCTTTCCTTCATCAATTACTTTATTAAATAAAATATTTAATACCTGTTCTATTTTTCTTCCACCAATTTTCAACATTTCGACTATAATTTTATCCTCTCCCGGACATTTATTCGTTTTTAGTTGATTTAGGGCCATTCTTATTTCATACTCGGTTATGTCCGGTATTTCTTCTGAGCCGGTGTTAATTATTTTTCGTTCAGTACGTCGTTGTTGTGGTTGTGTATTTGCCGAGTATAATTTAGTGTAGAATTTTTCAGTGGCCTCGCTTATTTCCTTTCTGTCTCGGACGGTGACGTTTTTTTTATTTTTTATTTCTATGATAGCACTTATATGGTAGCACGTTAAATTTCTTTTAATTTTTTTGAATTTAAAACTTTTGACGAAACTGTGTTTTCATTTAACTCTGTCTAGAGATTATTAATTTTATAGCTTTGAATACGTCAAGGGTATGTACATAAAAGCCCCCTTTTCTTAATAAATTAATTGTGGGTGCAAGAGCTCCACTTTAAATAAAATCTCGCCTAAGACCTAAAAAATATATTTCTTATAGAAAAAGAAAAAAACAGTAGTATGACTCGATTACAGCCAGTTGTCAGTTATTATTTATATATCAATATGCATTCAGACGTTGATATTTACGTGTTTAAAGTTTTGTTTACTCCCATAATATAATGTGATAAGTTGATATACATTTCTTATTCATAGACATTGACGTCCTGGAAACTATAGAATGCAAAAGGCTGAAATGGTAGGCCATGTAGAAAGGATGAATGATCAACGATGGCCAAAGAGAATGTTACAGTGGATCCCCACCAACCGAAGGAAAAAGGGAAGACCAAGAAGATCGTGGAGACAAGAAGTAAAAGGTGCAATGAAAGATAGGGGTCTACAAGTAGATGACTGGAACGATCGCAAGCGTTGGAATCTAGGTTGCGAGAAACGGCGGCAGCTGTAATAAACTCGTTATATATATATATATATATATATATATATATATATATATATATATATATATATATATATATATATATATATATATACTTTTTGGGTTAACATCGATATATCTGTAGTAACACATTCAGTGGAAATGGTGCTTATAGAGTTCTCAACCCATTTCTAATATAAAACTTTTTTTATCTTGATATTATTCACTTTTACTCTACTATGACGGTTAATAGAAATTGTCCAGTAGTCGCAAAATCTTGTTTTAAACGATCGTGCAATTTTATCATTCATATATTAATCAAGTTTAAAAACATAAATCTTGTTTACATGCGAAATAAAGATAAATATTATAAGACATATTAATAAATATTTATTGTCAATATAGGTTAATGTTTTTTATGTCTTCCGCATTTTTCGCGCGATTAGAATGTACAATCTGTTGATTATTTAGGAAAGCTGTTTATATTGTGACCTTTTGTGTAGACAAGAGAATCAAAACAATTGATAAAATTAGTGTGTCAAGAATACAAAAGGAAGCAAATTAGATATTGAAGTTATATGTTATAGGCGTTTTGCCCAGTAGTAGTCTTCATAATATATGATAAGTAAATTCTTAAGCTCTATTGAAGTAGTCGAAAAATTTTAGATATTATAATTAGACAACATGAAAGCTGCTCTTGTAGTACTTCTTTTTGTATTTAGTTCCGTAAATTGCAACTTGGAATTAAGGGTAAGTATGACTTTTGGTGGTAATATTTTAATATAAATTTAAAAATATTAATCAAAGTATATATAATAATAAATAACCGTGTATAATTCAAACATTGTAAAACTATATCGAGTAATATTTTAATAATTAAAGTCCATTCACCTGCAAACCTGCACTTAATAAATTGTTGAATAATATATTTTTCCAATTGAACTTTCTAAGTGTTGCAATAATGGCCTAGAATAAATTGTAGTGTAAGCTCATAGTTTAAATTGTGTGAGTAATATAGAAGCATTAACCTCTGTGCTGAGGTATACATTATTTGTGAAATTATAAATTGGGGATTTGAGCTCATTTGAGGGCAGTCTATTGTAGAAAGTTACCTAGCCAACAACTAGAGTGTAATTATCAGTAGCTGTCAATAAAACTATAATTTTTACTCCACGATTTCAACATTTTATTGTATTAGCATCGTCGATCGAGAAGAATCGGACAAAGGGGCAATACAAAACAATTCGATTCTCATAACTATAATCGAATCTGTCCAGGAACTCTATAAATGTTATCTGAAATTATGACCGGTTCAAGAAAAGGCGTGCAACTTCTTCAAACAAATCAAATGTTTACCGTTATAATTGATGGATTCGACCGTTACTTGATGGAAATTCATTTTATGTAACAATAAAACACTGAAAACTTTGTTTTCAAACTTCCACAAAATTTATTTTAAATTCTTATCACTACAGCTGTTTCGGCTGATTGCCTTTCTCAAGTGATCTGTTTTTGGTATGGGTTTACACTTTATAGTCTCTAATGAAATAGGTTGAGGAGGGGAGAACTGTTTGTCTCAAGCTGGTCATTCAGAATTATAATATCTGTGTTTTTTAATTTGTTGATTTCCATAGATTCTAACAAAGATAGCTTGAGGCCTTTAGTTTAAATAAGGAGAATTTTAAATTTGTCATTAAAAGAATGATTATGATCTAGAAGGTGAAGTGCGTATGTAGAATCTGTTTTTCTATTATTCATAGCCCTTTTATGTTCTGCTATTCGTTTATTAAAATTTCTACCTGTTTGACCAATGTAAGTTTTTGGGCAGTCGCCACATTTAAGTCGCCAGCTTTCAGAACAAATAACAACCTAGGCAAATATATTAAAAACAACAAGAGCCAACATAAAAAACACTTTCACAGTGGTGTGTACAAACTTAAATGTGGCGACTGCCCAAAAACTTACATTGGTCAAACAGGTTGAAATTTTAATAAACGAATAGCAGAACATAAAAGGGCTTTCAATAATAGAAAAACAGATTCTACATACGCACTTCACCTTTTAGATCATAATCATTCTTTTAATGACGAATTTAAAATTCTCCACATTCAAAATAAAGGCCTTAAGCTATCTTTGTTAGAATCTATGGAAATCAACAAATTAAAAAACACAGATATAATTCTGAATGACCAGCTTGAGACAAACAGTTCTCCCCTCCTCAACCTATTTCATTAGAGACTATAAAGTGTAAACCCATACCAAAAACAGATCACTTGAGAAAGGCAATCAGCCGAAACAGCTGTAGTGATAAGAATTTAAAATAAATTTTGTGGAAGTTTGAAAACAAAGTTTTCAGTGTTTTATTGTTTACCGTTATATTTTGTGTTGCCCTAAACTGTCTAGAATAGTCTTTTAAGGAGTATATCATTAACGTTCAAGTATATTTTTTGTTGTTTTCTGTTTAACATCAGTTCTTTTTTAAACTATATATTCAAAACTTACGGATTCAACACCTTCAAATAGAACATAAAGATCACGTAGCCTTTCCTAGATAATAATGGAAAAGAAATATTAAGAAACTAAGAGTTAACTCTGGACTACCTTATATTACAGAAGGCAACAAAGAAAAACGTGGGAAGACTTTAAAACCTGCATGTGGAGAAAAATATCGTACAAAATGCAGCCAAAAATTCAGCAATGCTGATAGATATGATATACATTCACGTTTCTGGAATTTGAAAGACAACGATCTTCAAAGACAATTTGTTGCTTCCCATTTGGAAAATTGGTTACTAAATACAGAAGAACGGTTAAGGGCAGTAACTGCGGTATGAATATAGCATATTTTTTAACAATACACGGTGTAAAAGTCTGCAATAAGTTTTTCATGAATACCTTCGACATTTGCGACAAATTTATTAGAACAACTTGGAGAAAATCAGATGGTAAAGGATCTGTGTTCACTTACTTTAGCACAAATGTATCGCTACTACAAACTACAGGAAGAGAGTAAAGGAAAGCCTGTGGCTAAAAAATGCACTTTTCAAAACTGAGTTTAACATAACTTTCTTTCAGCCGAAAAAAGATCAGTGCGCGGTTTGTGAATCATATAAAAATTCTTCTGCTGAGCAGCAAGCCACTCTTGATCAAACTTGTAATAAACATATCTATAATAAAATTAATAGCAGAGAAGAAAAAGCACAAGATGTAGCAAGAGCAAAAGATGATTCTCAAGTATTGGTAGCTTGTTTTAATTTGCATCCTTCCTACACCTTGTGGAGATGTTTCAAGCTTCTATTATAAATGCCGCCTGAACTGCTTCAACTTTACAATTTTTCAGATGGTACCAAAGGGGTGGTTACTGTTACTTTTGGCACGAGGCTATCGCTAACCGCGGCTCAAACGAAATAGCTACGTGTCTGTTTGATTACCTTTCAACTCATTGTAATGATAAAGACTTTATATTTTATAGCGAAAATTATGTTGGGCAAAATAAAAATAAATTTATAGTTACCATGTATCTCTTTGCAATTGCAAAAATTAATATTAAATCAATCACACATAAATTTTTAACAGTGGGACATACCCAAAATGAAGGGGACGCCATGCACGCTACTATTTAGAGGCAAAAAAAAATACTTTTCCCCATTTATGTTCCTGCACAATGGCCTGTCATCATAAGGTTTGCAAAAAAAGAGGGAAATCCTTAAAAAGTAAAGGAAATGTCAACAGAAGACTTTTATGACTTTAAAGATCTCAATTCAAAAATTGGAGGAAATTTTACAAAGAATACAAAGGTGAAAAGGTAGTCTGAAATGATATCCAAGTTATTAAAGGTGTCAAAAGCAATTCTGGATCTTTCTTCTATAAAACGGATAAAAATGCCGATGAGTTCTAAGAGGTCCATTTTAAAGCATTGACAAGGGGGCGCTCAGCAACTGTGGAAGCAGTAATCGATTTAAAAAAGGCTTACATAAAGCCACCATCGATATCCGCAAAAACCAAGCAACACCTTTTGGAACTGTGCAATAAAAACTTAATAATACCTGTTCATCACAATTTTTATAAGCACTTGGTTAATAGTAATTAAAAAAATGTTTGTACATACTTGTAATGATAATAAAAATTTTTTTTTCAAGAACTAGTTGATTTTTTATTATGTTGCCATTATTATTTCGTAAGTGAAAAAAGTATTAAAGTAACTGTGAAGATATTTACAAATCTGTTATTTCGGAATTTAATCTTTTTTTATAATTTATTTAATTTATATGAAACGCAACTATATATATGTACATAGTGGAAATACAATACATATTATATTATGTAGACATTTTTATTGCCATTAACTGTATTTTTATTTTCTCTAGTACCTAGATCGAATCTTCAGACAAAAAATTATTTATTATGTGTTTACCATTTCAGTTCTATGCACATGACATGCTCAAAGGAATACACGATTGGCATAGACTCTGTAAATTGTATTCAGGAACAACTACAGAGCTCATTGAAGGTGTTAAAAAGGGACAGTTTCCCGATGATGAATCATCAATACAGGTAATAAATTTTCACAAAATAGAATCATAAATGAGTTATTGAGGTAAATGTTTTTCTGTAACGCAAGTAATTTATATAATTACTTGTTTGGTTCTTTTCTTAAATGTGCGAATTAAATAACAAATGGTAAGGTCTATCTATAAGGAGTATCAAAAATCGTAAATCCCTGTCACCTTAGATTGTGTACTTTAATATTTGTTTTTTCAGGATTCGCACTCATTGCTCTCATCTTTTTATTCATATTTCCCTTTATAGTCCCATTTAATCTATTCTATCTATCTATTTTGTCTTTCTTAGGTGACCTGTTTTTATTAGTTCTTTTCTGGGTTTCTATTATCCTCTCATATGAAGTGAAAGGAATCAGCATTTTTTCTAAACACCTACAGTACTGTACGAATTAATGGAATCACAAGCTGTTATAATGAAAAAACAGTTTATTTAGAAAAAACAATTATTTTGACAAAACTATAAAGGTAATCTTACATCATTTAGCAGAAAATATGTCCCGCTTTGGCAGCAATTACAGCTTTTATCCGTTTTGGCATAGATTCTACGAGCTTCTGACAGTGTCCAAATATCCTTTCAGCTCGAAACCAACCCTGAATGACCGGTTTCATCGTTTTTATTTTTGTAATAAAGTCGATTTTGTGCAGTCTATCTTTGCAAATGGCCCATACATTTTCAATGGGGTTTAGGTCTGGCGAATTACCCGGCCAATCTAAAACATTGATCATCTTCTTTTTGAAATGTTCTATCATTTGCTTTGACATTTGACAGGGAGGACAATCCTGTTGAAGAATTGCTCCTCCTTGGGGCTGACATTTTTGGAGTTCAAACGCTGTTCCAACATGGATTTGTATTTTTGGCTGTTCATTATGCCTTCGATTGGTACCAAAGATCCAACTCCCATGTATGAAAAACATCCCCAAAACATTTTTTTAACTGGATGTTTTATGGTTTTATCAATATTAAATGGTGTAAGGTTTTCATTGCCTATTGTATATTGTTTCATTGTATAAAGTGAGTTTCATCTGTAAATAAGACTTTTTTCCAGTCGTCTATAGTCAAATTAGCGTAGTTTTTGGCCCACAATAGCCTTTGTTTATTCATTCGTTTAGTTAAAAGCTGTTTTTTCTGTGGACGAAGGATTGCCCTTCTACCATTTTCCAAAAGTATTTTCCGAACAGTTGAGTCATGAATCATTACACCCGATGCTGCTAGATCTGGTTGGAGCTCTTGGCTTGTTTTTCTTGGGTCCAATTTGCTTCTCTTCCGTTCACTGACATAATATGACAACATCTGATCTTTGCGATCAATCCCTGATATGTAATTGTTATACTGCACAATAGCATTCGGCTTTTTGATCATCTGTCTTCTCTTGTTCTGTAGACTAATCATTTCACCGCTAAATTCTGTAGAAATAAAATATATTTCTCTGTTGTCACGCCACTTTCTCCCCCTCTAGCCAATTTTATGTTTATTACTTTTGTCGTGTTTCCTTTTCCGTTTAATCTTAACGTACCAGTTACGTAAGTTTTTTTATCAAAAGTTCTTTACTTTTGTAATATTTGTCCATAAATAATGGACAATTAAAATAATTTCCCATCAATGAAAATACTACATGAGCGACATGCCCCATGTCTTCCTGCATATCTTTCTCTGCTGCACTGTATATTCTTAATTTTAATGTATGTCCATCTGGTTCAGTTATATTATACAGTTTTATTTCAAATTTATGTAGCTTGTTTTTGATATATTGTCTAAATGCTAAGCGCCCTCGCCAAAGAACCATTAACTTGTCTAAGAAAGGCTTTTTTTGGATTTGGATAATAAATTTGGTCAATTCGTTCGTTAAAAAAATCCTGTAGCTGCCTAATCTTATTCAGGTGATCGTTATAACCTGGCAGGCGTACCAACCAGGTTGTAGTGTTGGCGAAAATGCAAACATCTTAAGATTGTAAGAAAATGATTTCTACTCATAGACTGTCTAAAACATGAAAGATTGTATAAGTTATCAATTTTCCAATAATCTTAAATACTATTTAATTGAACCACATATTGCCTACGTGAAATCATAAACCCAAACATACTTTTAGTGATGAAACGGTTAACGGTTTCCCGGTAGTTATTCTGGAGTGTTCTTTTAATTTTTCGCCCAAAAACAATTTTCAGCGTACATATTGGTTGTGGCAACTATATGTTCAAGAATGTCATCAGTAAAGAATAATTGGAAAAAAGCATACGGGTTACCTATAAGTAAACTTGTCTTTAGCCCAAGATTACCAGAAAATTGAAAATTATTAAAATTTGGTAAATCACTCCACAATAGCAGATTATTTATGTTACTTATATTTTTATTTAAACGAGCATGTGAATCGTTAAAATTTTGTAAATTAGATTCATCTACGGCTACTGCATCGTAGGAACTTATGAGGAGCTCATCGTTGCAGTTGTTCGGAGCAGTTGTTCGGATAACTTACATAGATTTATAGGTTTTTTATAGTCCTTTCGAGCACGTTTAGGTCTAGATGGTCCTGCAGTTTCACTGTCCATATTGAATACACTTTACAAACTATTAGAAAACCAGAACTGTAAATATCATTTAAAAATATCTAGCAATAGGCCGAAATAAACTAAACAACACTTCTTAAAGGCTTAAGCTATACTGAATCAATTATGTTATATGGTGCACTTGACCCAAGAGTTGAGTCATCGAGTCAAGGTCGTTATTTTCTTTTCATGAGTAGAACGATAATTGTTCTAATTATTCTCATTTGCACCTTCTTGTATGGTTGGTCCAATGACCAGTTTCTTGAATCATTGTAGGTACAAACCAAAAACAATTAGCAAATATCTTCGGAACATCTACATTTTTCTGCAAAAAATTCGGAATATTTACATTTTTTTTTAGTGTTCATTTGACTTGGACTTCGGCTTCTTTATCGTCCGAAGTGTCACTTAGCGTATGATCGATTACTCTATGATCATCTTGGTAGTCCAGATAATCGTCTGAATCATCTACCGGTCCATTTGGTCAATTTCTAAATCTTCCTCTTCAAACTCATTCAGGCATTGTAATTTTTTTTTCAAATTTGGGATTATCTACGTGGTCTTTTTGGTTCGGAAGAATCTTTCGAGTAGTCGTAAAATGTCTTGTCAGTTTGATGGAAATATGTGCCTGCGATAAACTGTAATTTTTATACGTAATTCGAAATACGTGTATAAATACCACATATTTATTATTATGTCTTATTTCCAACGAAGTACAAGAACCAACTGAAGAAAATAGCGTTACTGTTGAAATTAGTCTTTAAGAGGAAGATAGCTCGAGGGCAGGAAGTCTATTTTAATTAATAAGATGGTGAGGGCAACACGAATATTTGTATGTGTCCAAGAGACACATAAGACCTTAAGATTAAGCGTTAGTATGCAATACAATAAAGTACCTTTTTTACTATTAATTACCAATACTCTTTTCCAGCGATATAATTTCTGCCTTTGGAGTGAAGCAGGGGAGGTAAAAAAACTAATATATTCACAAATAAAAAGATACTTATTTTATTTTTTTACTCGTAGTTGGACTCAGATTATAGGATAATCGTACCAAAAATGATGACCTACTTAACTGATGTTACAAAACAGGATGCTGTGCACTATATTAAATGTAATGAAATGGCTCTCGGTTTGGGTAAGTATCCACAAATATATTTTATTTATATTTTACAAAGAAAAGGGTAAACAAGTTCATTGTTTTTTTTTGTAAATTGCCTCTTCTTATTCTTATGTATACATGACTATATCTGTTCATCAATTTGCTTTCAGTAAGTTGTCGTTCTATCGTTTCCGCGGACTTCCTATTGATCGTCTTCCTATTGGGGAACCATCTTTTGCCGTCTTTACTACTTTATTTGTTGTTATATTAGTTGTGATATTAGGCTTATATGAATGTTTCCATTCTACTCTTCTACTTAATTTCCAGTTTTGGATGTTCTCTACTATATCATCTTTGTCGTATATCTGTACTTCTACTTTGTCACGTAGTGGCATATCAATTTTTCTGTTTCAATATCAGCTGTTTTTAACATTTTATTTTAATCTCGCTGTGTCGAGTCATGTTACCAATATTTTTATTCCTCGTCTTCTTCTTCTTCTTCTTTTGGCATCATAACCCTGGATGGGTCTTTGCCTGTCTGGCTATGTCCTTCCATTCAGATCTCTCTTGTGTCCTTCTTCCTCTTGTACCGGGCCATATACTTTCCTCAGTATTTTTCTCTCGAATGTCCTGAGTTGGGCTTCATCTTTTTTCGTCATTACCCAAGTTTCACATCCATAGGTTACTACGGGTCTAATCAGTGTTCTGTAGATAGTCATTTTTGTTCTTTTGTCTAATAATTTCGATGTCGTCAATCTTTTATTAGCATAGTATGTACGATTCCCGCTGGAAATACGTGCATTAATTTCGCTACTTACGGAGTTCTTCTGATTGATTTCTGTGCCGAGATATGTAAAGGCATCCACTCGTTCGATAGTATAGTTGTCTTTTGTAATATTATTTTCATTGTCAGTTATTCTTTTGACTGTCATATACTTCGTTTTTGCTTCGTTTATTTTGAGACCTCTTTTTCTTGCTTCAGGATCAATTTGTTTAAACACTTCCATTAGTCGTGGCTTATTCCTACTAATGATGGCTACATCGTCTGAATTTTTATTCCTCTATTCCTCAATATTGTTTCACTCTTTTTCGAGATTTCGCTAAAGATGACGAAAATAAACAACCATCAGATGTGACGACAAACGAAGAAATAAATATTGAAAAGGAAGAGGTTAAGGAAATATTAAGTAAGTTAAAAATAGAAAATCACCAAGAAAAGAAAAAATACCGAGTGAACTCCCAAAGTATGGAGGACTAGATCTGACCAAACAACTATTAAAACTGATCCAAAAACTAATAGAACAAAACAGAATATCACAAGAATAAAGATAAAGCATCATAATACAACTCTTTAAAATGAGGGCAAATCGCACCCGGAGGACTACAGAAGAATAAACATATCTTCAATCACAATATTAAGATTTACAATTTAAAAATAAAAATTTACAAAATGTAGTGTTTTTCCAAAATTACAAAAACAAAATTATGAATTTTATAGTTTACTTTTAAAATAAATTGTTACAGGTGATTCAATGAAACGGCACGATTTGGCAACACTGCTGACGAAAAATTATTTAGAAGCTGCGGGATTGCGACGTAAACGCTGTGAAGCTAGAGTAGAGAGTGGGAAGTTTAGTTATGATGGAGAAGTGGTCGGGTAAACAACGCGCATTTGCTGTAAAATGGCGTTTCGTTTACATTACCATTTGGCGCCCGCACTCCAGTTCCGTCTAACAAATCTATTCAGACCTGGATTAGAAACTTTAAAAGTAGTGGTTCAACATCACAAAAAAGAGGTAGCAGTATTAGAACTGCTTGTTAACCACAGAATATTTAAGTGGTACAAAACTAATTACTCGCGAATCCTAGAAGATCCAATCTTCTATGATCCAGATCTTTCTATGCGCCAGGGCATCGAAAGAGTAGTACTTGAGTTGCTGGCAAAACGATAAATGACATCCTAATAAAGTTAACATTTGAATCGAAATAGCCAGAAGTAAATACTTCACAATGAAAGCGGTATTCTGTAATAGAGATCTGAGTGTTACTACTCCATGACATTGAGGAAACTTTGGATGAAGATTAGGAATCGGTCGAAAGAAGTTCTCTTGGTTGCCAAACTTACGCCATTGGCTCAGGGCTCAGTATCAGGGATACCAGCAAAATTATACGATTAGCACAAGATAGAGAAGAATTTCAGTTAATGGTCACAAACCTCCGACGAGGGGACGAAGAAAATAAAATGTATGATAATAGTGACAGTTTACAGACAACTAGAGAAAACTAATATATTATATGTATTTAGGCTTAGATTAGTTGAGATCTTTCTTGTATTTTTGTAACTATTATTTTATTTTTATTTTGCATTTACTCATTATTTGCTTCTAATATACTTTTGTTTTTCTGAATTTTTTTAATCTTTTTTTACATTTTTTTAGCTGATAAGGACCCTGTACAGAAAATATGGGAAATGGAGAAGTGTGTCTACAAAAGAATCGATAATAAGGTAAAAGATGATTTTTCGGGTGTTTCTCTTTTGATATTGTTTAAAAACTGTATATTTTACGCTAATATGTAATTATTAAATGTTTTAGCGGTTCATCTATTACTAAAGAAATGCAATTCCAAGAAGTATAGGACTAAGATCATGAAATTTTTCTCCTCCATTCTACCAATCAACGAATAGTGACATTTTTTAATTAACATTTTTAAATAAACTTATAAAGAGCTCTAATATTATTTTATTCTTCACATTCCTTGTTAACGACAGGACAATCTGATACAGAATGTTGTACCAAGACTTCGCTCCATTTTTGCTTGTCTTTTTAGTCCAATTCTTGCATGTTTTCGACATTTATGACTTTAGTCATGTTTCCAATTGGCTTTTGTGCTTTCTCTTTTTAGACGTCCTGTTTGCTGCTACTTTGTTAATTGCTTAGGTAGTCTTGTTTATGACAAAGTTGTATTTTACCGTACCATTTCAACTTCTTTTTTTTTTCATATTATCGATAATGGTACCATACAATGGTTCCTATAATTAAATGATTTAGTTTTTCATGTAGAAAATATAAAATTATACACTCAACTATATCAATTTTATTTTCTTATTAATTATATCCTTCCTTCTGTGGCATATAAGTACATTATTATCACACCTTTGCGGTATTCGTGATTTATATATGACCCTAACAAAGAAAACAGGCAACATTGGGAGTAAGTTTTACCGCAGCCTCTTAAATAATAAAGTGTTAACCTCAGTTGATTGTTTGGATTCCGTTTGTCACCTCCAATTAAAACTCCATCTGTGTTACTTATCGATTTTTCCTTTTCTTTAGCCTACTACATCCTACTTCACACTAGTAATGTATCTGTTTTTGCTCCGAATTCGGTAACTCGATAACGTAGTATTCTTAGACGTTTTTCACTTTAGAACTTAACCTAGATACTGTGTATATTTATCCAAAAATTTTAGTGCATATTTGGTAACTAGCTATTTTTACTACACAAAAACAATGTGTAGGTAATAATTTGTGGACAAATTAACAGATGAAACAAACATCACAAAAGAAATAAACGTAAGCAGGAAAATTTGTACACAATCAAAAAATTATAAAAAGATAAGAATGATAAATGATTTGAGTTTATAATCACGAAAAATGCAACAACAAAGAAAGAAATTAAACAAAGATTAGTACAAACAACAACAGCAATCCAACAACGTAACCCAGTATGGTGGGATAGACACCTAAATATGAAGACAAATCCACATATTTATAAAACATGAGTGCGAAGTATTATATGTGGCAGAAAATTGGATTATAAACAAGAAAAACAACAGTAAGATAGTAGCAATAGTAAGATAATGACAAAATAAAACAAAGAACATAAATAGAAACAGACATACTAACATATTTAGAACAAAAAAGACTAGAGTGGTATGGACATGTAAGAAGATCTAGCAACAGCAGATGAATAAAGAGAAAAACCGAATGGAGCCCTATAGGAAAGAGGAAAAAAAGACGACCCCGAAGATCCTGAAGGAACGAAGTAGATGACGCCATGAGTAAAAGAGGCCTAAACGATTGAGAATGGGACAACAGAGAAAGATGGAAAGGGTTGAGCAAGGGAAGGCAGTGAATACTTGTAGAATCCCCGAATATATATATATATATATATATATATATATATATATATATATATATATATATGAAAAAATGAACTAAAAAAATGAAATGGATAAAAACAATCACGATATCAATACTGACATTGGCGAATAAAAAAAAAAACATAGAAGCTTAAAGATTTAAAAATTTGGTTTAATTTCTTTTAACTTTGAGGATTTTTCTTCCCAACATTTAGTCCAATTACAAATCAGCTTTTGTTTAAACTACGGATTGAGATCTTCTGCTAATGGCTTTATTATCGGTCTGATATTTGGGGAATTTGCTACTTCTCGAGCATTTTTATCAGCTAGTTCGTTTCCTCTAATGCCTATATGCGATGGTACCGACACGAAGACTAATGTTTTGTTTTTCAGCTGCTGCATCTTGTTTTTGATTAATTTAGCAATCATGTTGCAGGTGTACATTTTTGACAGTTTATGGAGGGAATTGATTAAGTTAGTAATAATAAGGCATTTATCTAGTTTGACTGTTTGTATGTGATTTAGAGCTCTGTATAATGCATATATTTCTCTAGTTATCACAGTGGATTTTGTGGGCAATTTGAAACTATTTATTATGTCTCTTATAACAAATGATGATTACACCAGAAGTTGTTTTAGATGCATCTGTGTAAAGTTGGATATATTCAGGGAAAGAAGAAAGTATTCTATTATAATTGCTTATAATTATTTGTGGATTAGTTTCAGATTTATGATATGATGATAGTTCTAAATTTAAAATAGGCAAAGGTATTAACTAGGGAGGTGGCGTGTTTACGTTTGCTGAATGTGTTTGTTGAGGAAAAGTTAAAAATTTCAATAAATTTTTAACTTTTAAAATTTAAAATCATCCTTAATTGAAATGGTAAATGTGTTCTTATATATATATTTGATAACGATGACTAAGTAAGAAAAGGGTTGTCAGGTTGTAGTGATGATTGTTTTGAAGCGTAAGATAGACTAAGTAGTTTCCGTCGTTCATGTAATGATGGCTCTCCAAGTTCCCACTAGAGGCTTGCAACAGGAGTTGTTCTATAAACTCCAGAGATTATGCGTAATCCATTGTTGTGTATAATGTCTAAGATTTTTAAATTTGACTTCGACACTGAAGAATATGCAATGCATCCGTAGTCCAATTTTGATCGGATTAGGCTTCTATACAACAGTAATAATGTATCTCCGTCAGCACCCCATTGTTTGTTGGCTAAACATTTTAGAAGATTTATACCATTTTGACATGATATCGCCAATTTTTTAATATGTGGTTTCCAACTTAAAGTTTCGTCGAATGATATGCCTAAATATTTTATCTCTGTACTTCGTTTCAAAAACTTTGTGCCGAATTTTAAGGCAGGTATGTTAGTATGAATAGGCTTTTTGGAAAAAATAATATATTGTATCTTTTCAGCTGAAAATAGAATCCACTCCTATTAGAACAACTTTCGATTTTATTTAGTTCTTCTTGTAAATGTTTAACGATCGAGTTAATATTTTTTCCTTTGATAAACATTATCATATCATCAGCATATAATCTAGCCTGTGCAGGTCTCTTGAGATTTTTTATAACGTCATTCATTGTTATTAAAAAAAGTGTAGGTCTAATTACAGATTCTTGTGGTGTTCCATTGCCTTGAGAATTAATACTAGAAAGTTCTCCATTACTACGTACTGAAAATTTGCGTTCATTTAGAAAGTTATTCAAAAATGCCAACATGTTTCATTGAATTCCCCAAGTCTGCAGCTTTGTTAATATTCTGTGTCGCCATGCTAAGTCAAATGTTTTGTGGATATCAAAGTTAACAGCTATGCATTTCTGTTTGTTACAGAAGGCTTCATTAATTTGACTTTCTAAATGTAAAACATTGTCTATAGTAGATCTTAAACGACGAAATCCAGCTTGTTCCGGTTTTACTACGTTTTTGAGATAGGTATTGTGATTATTTTTTTTTTTTATTGAAATTAACGTGTCTCGACATCTATGGCCATTGACACGGATACAAGAACGTCTGGAGTATTACATTATTCATATAAGATTATTACATTATAAGATAAATACAGTAAGTTACAGATAGTTAACATAGTGCATATAGTGTTACAAACGTTGTTTTTTTTTAACAAACAATGTTGCAATATTTGTTATATCCGATAATATAATCTGCAATCTTTTTAAAAGTCAATTAGAGCACTGTACACATTAGGCGAACTAAGTATCTGTTTCAGGTTATATTATGCGCTAGTCTATATATTCTATAATAACTGCATTCAACGAGTAAGTGTTCTACTGTAAGGCGGTGAGAATCACAATGTTCACAAGCAGGTGGGTTTTCGGAAGTCATCAGGTATCCGTGAGTGAAGCGAGTGTGTCCTATTCGAAGTCTTCGAATGATGAGTTTGTCCCTCCTAGTCATTGTAGTTATCTTAAATGAGTATACAGTGGGATTGGTTATGTACAGTTTTGTGTTTTGTCCATTCCAATGATTTTGCCCTATTTTACGAGTGTTTTGTTTTATGGTTGCTGCTAGATCTTGGTGAAGTTGAATTTTTTCTTGGCTTAGGTCAGAGTAACTTGCTTTTCTTGCTGCGATGTCTGCAGACTCATTTTCAGTGATCCCTACATGAGATGGGGTCCAAAGAATGGTTACTGATGTTCCTCTGCTGTGGTTTTGATGACAGATGTGTTGGATTTTTTGGACTATCGGATTTAACGAGTATATGTTGGCAATGGACTGAATTAAAGAAAGAGAATCAGTGCATATAGCTAGAGATTTGGTATTGGGAGAAGTCATTTCAAGAGCTTTAAGGATACCATATAATTCTGCAGTGTGAATACTACAAGTGGTTGGTAGTCGATATAAAGCTAAAGTTTTGTTTTCGGTACATACAGCTCAGCCAGTATTTTTTTCATCTTTAGATGCGTCGGTATAGAACTTGGTTGTACTGTTTTGCATTTATTGTTTCTTGAAATAATTGTCTAAGGAGGTGGTTAGGAGTGTCTTCTTTTTTATGTCGAGTTAGACTGGTATTGAAAGCAGGTAGCTTATTGGTCCATGGAGGATTATTGGAAGTACTGATGGGGGTAGTTATATTCAGGTCTATGGCTGCTAACAAAGGATTTACTAATTGTGGTAGGGGGTAAACAGATCTGTCTCTATTTTCAGGAGCGTGGGGGATGTTAATGAGCTTAAGTACTGGGTTTTTTGGGTTGGCTAAAACTCTAGTGAAATAGGAAGAGAGTAAAAGCTGACGTCGTATGAAAAGAGGAGGTTCCAAAGCTTCAACGCACATGCTTTCAGTGGAGCTAGATCGAAATGCACCTAGACATATACGTAAGGAGGTCGTTTGTATAGAGTTTAGGGATTTAAGATAACTATTACAGGCGGTCATGTAGAGCATACATCCATAATCTAATCTAGAGCGAATAAGAGCTGTATAGATTCTCAATAACATATTTTCTTCAGCTCCTCATTGATGATGTGCAAGTGTTTTCAATATATTTAGTTTACCAGCACAGTTGTCCTTTAGTTTTTTTAAGTGTATTTTCCAGTTTAACTTCTGATCGAATAATAGGCCCAAGATTTTATGATTATTTACGGTAGGTAAAGGAACATCGTTTAGATATATTTCCGGGTTTTGAACGCTTTGCTTTTTGGTAAATCTTAGTATCCTAGATTTTGAGCTGGAAAGTTTGATGCCGTGTTGGTGGACCAAGAATTATTGTGATTATTATTGTTGACAACTACATGGTTTTATACACAGATGAAGCTAAATTGATGCAAATGTTTTTAACGTTCTGAATATTTTTTCTCAAACTTATAAATTAGTGATTTTGTGAAGAAATATTAAGCTGAGGACTCAAGGAACCTCAACCAAAATGTATGAGTTGTGACGTGCCGTTAATAGTGAGACACGTATTAACAAAGTGTCCCAAATATAGTGCTGAAGGACTAACTAATAAACTTCCATCAGTTATAAGAGATATTTTTAGTGAGCGTGCCAGTGAAAATATTGTGAAATTTTTAAGAGACTGTAACATATTGAACCACATATAAGTATTTAATTTATATATTAATTTAAGTTATTTATTTGTTATTTGTAATCATTATTGTTTACATTAAATCCATCCGCTAATAACCAATATGGTTGATGCGGCTGCCGGAAAAAAATGTATTAAAGGTCTTGTAAGAAATACAGCCTAGTCCGCCCCTAGGGCGGACTAGGCTGTAATCTAACTCACTCACTCAATAAAATATAATTTTATCTCTACTAGGTGAAGAAAAATATAACTAACTATTTCCGAACTATGATTGTAACCAAAAAACTTAGTATTAACTTTAATGAAACTACTTCTTCGTATTTTTTCTCGATTTATATACCAAAACAACCTACTAAAGTAATATTATTATTATAATGAAAAACATTTTGCTAAGATATGCTCAATGATAAAAAATTCGTTTTGCATAATGCGTCGCAATGTATCATTTTATATCATTAGTATGTAAAATGTATACATTAGGGTATATTTATCAAATGATGGTATCGTCAAAACATGCAGCCAGAAACGGACTTAAAATAAGGTAAATAAATGAAAAGTAAATAAAAATATCCACCTGTCGCCATCATTTTTCTATACTACTATTCATTCTTTTTCTATCCAACTTCGATAACTAGGTATTTCGTTTAATATTATGTGATTTCTTTCCATTTATTAAAAGTTACCAAGCTATATTGGCTCATCATTAAGTATATCCAGAAAATGTTATCTAGGTAAGGCCTATTAGGATTTTATGATAAGAACTGGTCTAATTTTAGCTCCCTGAAAAATAAATGATTTTATTTAAATTAAATTTAATTCCTAAAAAAATTAAATAATTAATTTATTTAAATTCGATTATTAATTGTATATTACTTATAAAGATGTACAACAATAATTATAAATAATTAATGCTAATCCACGATATGATGGTAAAAATAGTAGAAAACCTTTGATTTTTTTATATGCGTAGATTTACTTAAAATTTTGATAAGTTAGTCTATAATATACAAAAATCGGAATATGCCGAGAAATCATGAAATACCGCTACAGGCCATGGAGGCCCTTGGCTTCTATTTTCTTCGTTAATTTTTTCCACTTATTCCGGTCGTTTGCTTTCTCTCTCCAATTCTGCATTCCTATACCATTTAAATCAATTTTAACTGCTTCTAACCACTTTTTCCGTGGGCTTCCTCTCTTCATTTTATCCCCGCGTCTTTCAAAATGCACCTTTTTTCGTTTCTCTGGCATTCGAGTAATGTGATCTAACCACCTGACTCTCTATGTTTTAATTTTTTGTACAATTAGGGGTTTTCCATACATCTCAAATGTAATCTCAAAAGTGAAAATAACTTTGATGATTACCAGATCTACCTCCTTAGAGGAGACGGTACCTAAAGAAAAAGATACATCTCCATTACCTCTTTATTTGTTCTTTTTCGCCAGTTTCCCTCCGGCGTCCTAATACCACCAAAAATCTTCCACAACACTTTCCTTTCCCAGATCTCGATTTTCATTTTATCTTTCTTATTCATACTCCAGGTGTCACAGGTACACAACGCCACTGACCGAATGACTATTTAATATGTTCGAATTGTTGCTGCCCTACATACATTTTTTCTTTTAGAATATTGTTTAATGAGCCCATTGCTCTAATTTCTTTTAATATTCCTAGTAATAGTAATAGTGTTATTGTTAAACCCAAATACTCGAACTGGCCAACATATTCAATTTTGTAATCCTTTCCTCTGGTTTTCAGTGTGTGACAAATTTACTGAGTTCTGTTATCTCACCACGCATCTCCATATACTTTGTTTTCGATTCATTTATATACAACCCAAATTTTTTTGCTTTATCTTCAAAGTTCTTAAACATGTCATCAAAAAGATGTATCGAAATTGCCAGGGCCACTTTCATAAAGATGAGGAAATTCTTCTGCAACAGAGATACAAGCATCCCTCTCCGATTAAGAATGCTAAGGGGCTATGTATTTAACACGCTATTATACGGTGTAGAGGCCTAGTCTCTCAAGCAGAACAATATAAAAAATATTGAAAGTTTCGAGATGTGGTGCTACTGTCGAATGCTGACGATAAGTTGGGTTGAAAGAGTTACAAACTTTGAAGTAATGCGAAGGATAGGAAAAGACCCAGAAATTTTGTCAACGATCAAACAAAGAAATCTCGAATATTTGGGTCACCTGATGAGAGGACATAAATACGCATTACTTCAAAATATAATGCAAGGAAAAATAGAAGGAAAACGGGATCCAGGCCGTAGAAAAATGTCATGGTTGCGTAATTTGAGAGAGTGGTTTGGCTGTACCGCTAATGAACTCTTTAGGTCAGCTGTAAACAAGGTCAGGATAGCCTTGATGATTCCCAATCTCCGATAGGAGTGGCACAAGAAGAAGAGAAGAAACATGTCATCTTAAACAAGTTCTTTTTTGTTCTTGTTAAGAGGACTACATCATCTGCGTATGCTATACTTTGCTGTTTATAGTGGAAAATCGTACCCGTAGTTTGGATCTTACTTTCTCTCATTATTGCCTCCAACACAAAAGTAAACAGATTAGTAGAAAATGGATCCCCTTGTCTTAATCTTCTTGTAACCGAAAACAGATTTGACATACTTCCTTCTATGATCACTCTATTGTTTGTACCTGTTAGCGAGATTTTCAATAATTTTATCAAGTTTTTTTGATATTCCTAAATTTTGTAAAACTTTATACAACTTTTCCCGATTGATAGAGTCATACTTCTGTTAAAAATCATGAAGAGCATGTGGAGTCCTGGTTTTGGAGTAGGTTTTATTCGTAGCTGTTATTTTGTGTCAATTTTAAGGTAAATATTTAATCCACTGTCGATTTTCCTGCTCTAAACCCTCCTTGGTATTCACCTACTATGCCATTCTCGTATTTTTTCAATATATTACGTGTGGTCTTTGCTAATATTTTGTACACAACATCCAGTAGCGCTATCCCTCTGTTATTTTCACAAAGAGTTCTGTCACCTTTCTTATGTTTTGGGCAAATTGTGGTATTACTCCATCTCTCTGGTATTTTCTCCTCTCTCCACACTCTCAGTATTAAATTACATAGCTTTCTTTGCAGTGTAACCCCTCCTTCCTTTAAAATTTTCGCCAGGATTCCATCCTCCTCTGCGCTTTTACCCTTTTTAAGCGATTTTATTGTTTCCTTTATTTCCTATTATGTTAGTTTCTCTAAGTACTCTTTATCATTATCCTCTGATTGGCCCATTGCCTCATCAGTTTGCATCTGTTCTTCATTATTTAGCAGTTCTTCAAAATATTGTGCCCATCTCTTTAATTTCTTTGTAGTATTTCCAAGGAACAATCCTTCTTTATTTAAAAAAAAATTGTTTGCGTGTTATTTATTTGTCTGTTTCTCTTCATTTCTTGATAAAAAAATTTTATTTCTTTGCTAATGTAATGCTCCTCTATTGTTTTTAATTTTCTTTCCAAGCATTCTCCCTTTTTTCCCTGGAGATTCTTTTAGCTTCTTTCCTTTTCGTCTCATGTTCTGTAATTGTTGTTGTTGTTCTTGAGTTCGATTATTATCTTCGCCAACTTTGCCGTATTTCTTAGCATTAGTGCTCTTTTACACTACTCGTCGAACCAGTCTTCTTCTCTCTTCGCTCCTGTATTGCCTAAGGAAACATTAGCTTTTTAGATTTTAGTCCATTCTTCTTGCAATGTATCAGACATTAAGTTGTCTTTCTTTAATCTTGCGTTAATCTCATTTTCTAGCCTCTTTGTTGGTCCTTAAGTAAGGCCACGTTATATCTCTTTCTGTCTTTTAAAGCATTTAGTTTTACAAGTAGATCTTGTTTTTGGCTGTTACCAATATATAATCACTACTAACATCTTCACCTCTATAACTGCTCATCTCGGGAAATCCACGTTACTTTATATATGTCTTTATAGTCGAATTGTGTACTGATTATCTTTATTTTATTCTCCATTGCAAATTCTATCAATTTTATCCCGTTCTGGGATAAAATTTAAATATCCCAGGGTTTATTTTATGCCGTATTTCGATATTTTTACCATTATTTCTGTTAGCTTTTCGTAGAATTCGGCTTTAGTTTCCATATGTTTTTACTCCGTGAGTACGTACACGTTCACAATACTTATTTGTCTATACTTTTCACGTAGATAATCTTAAGTAACATTCTGTCTGAGATCCATACATACCCGTAAACATATATTGTGCATATTTTGCATATAATCTGAATCAACAAACAAATTAATAAAATTGCTTTATTAAATAGCCAAAATTATGTATTTACCCTCAAATAAATTTAAATGTTAGTATATAACTTTTAGTTAGTATAAAATTTAAATTTAAATGTTAGTATTTAATAGTAAAAAGCACTATAAGTAATAAAACAATGTTTACTCGAAAAATTTTCAAATTTGTCAAACGCACTATACCACAGGTTGACACTGGGAAGGTTATCACCCACACCGTATTTTATAATATTCTGTAAACCAGATCTGTGCATACACATCCGTTTAAAAGATGTCACCAGTAGTCTCAAAATAAATCTAATTGACTGGTTTACAATATTCCCTGTAACTCCTAAACGTTTTCAAGATATTAGAAGTGGGAAACTATTTCCACTTAAAGGGTTAACAATAACAAGTAGTTTAAATGTATTTTTTCTGCCTGAAACTTTAAAAACGAGAAAAATATTGTTTTGCCACATACCTCCCTGCACAGGATAATCGATATACTAAAATAAATTAGCCAGTAGATCAATATAATACTGACATTTACAAAAGTGTGTACTAATCTATTATTTAGAAAATTACGAAGCCCAAAATAGTGCTGCATGAGGGACACGAAATAAATTTCTTGTTTTAATTTGTTTTCTACTAAACACATACGACCGTTTGTAAAATAGGCCGATAAAGTGGTAGAAATTTATATCGCATCGGTGCATGAATTTAGAAATAAGTTGATTAGGATACTTAAAATTAAATGATATATTTGTAGTATTGTCACTTACTATCGATTGTTCTACGACGTAAGACTATTTAACATGACACAATTTTAGCTGTCATTAGCCACCTGGGTTTTGTGTTAGTAAAGTAGATGTTTTATTATATGAATGTATTTTTATTATGATGACATGCATATGACAACATCCCCTAACAAAACTGTGGACAACGTTGAAAAGATCTAACATCAACCACACATTGATAAATGCTGTACAAGAACTATATAGAGACTCTAAGGTACAGATAAAAACAGGAAAATATTTAACGGAAGAATTCCTGGTTACAAAAGGCTTGCGACAGGGATGCTGTATCTCACCAACCTTATTCAAGATATATGTTGCAGCGGCATTGGAAAGATGGAAAAGAAAGGTACATAGGATGGGTATATAGCTTAGCAATGAATGTATATATACACTCCAGTTTGCTGATGACCAGGTAGTGCTAGCGACCGACAGGGAAGACATGCAGTACATGCTAAGAAAACTGATAGAAGAATATAACGACTGGGGAATGAATGTCAATACAACAAAAACCAAATATCTTTGTATTGGAAACGAGTCAGATAACATAGACCTCGAAAACGGACAACATATTTCCTGATATCAGAGCTATGACTACTTGGGTGTTGCCTTTGACAATACAGGAACTGATACACGGGAAATAGAAAAACGAATCACTCAAGCAAAGAAAGTCTTAGGATGTCTCAATGGTATACCGTGGAGTAAAGAGATAACGAAAGGAAGGAAATTTAATATATATGAGACCATGATTAAAACTACTCTTCTTTATGGCGCTGAAACATGGAGAATTAGTGAAAAGAACAAAAAGCGAATAGAAGCAGTAGAGATGGATGCAATGAGAAGATCTTTAGGTATTTCCAGACGAGACCGAATCAGAAATGATGTAATAAAACAACGTATGGGAATAGAAGGAAATATAACTCAAGATATAGAGAAGAAACAATTAAGGTGGTATGGGCATGTTCAACGGATGCCAGCATCAAAACTCCCCAAAAAAGTAATACAATGGCAACCGATAGGTCAACGGAAAAGAGGAAGACCCAGATTAGAATGGCAACACGGCGTAAACAAGTCCATGAGCGAAAGAAATTTAACAACAAACGACTGCGAAGATAGGAAAAAATGGTGGACAACGTCGAAAGACGTTCTAAACCGATGTATATATATATATATATATATATATATATATATATATATATATATATATATATATGTATTTTTATTTTTATTATAAAACAGTACGCCAAGCGAGAAGTGGCTTGTCCAGCTGCGCGTCAATAAAAAAGAAAGTTTAATAAGACAGAATAGGCTTGTAGTTACGTTTGTTTCGAATGCGGAGTTGCCGCATCAAAAATTTTGTTGTTATGTAAATATTACAACTAGAATGTATATTTAACATTCGTTGAGCCTTGTCCTCCTTTATTTTTTGCCTCCACCCTTGCCTGCCTGTGGCTGATCTTCTCCATACACGGACTCCTAAAAGGGCTTGTGCGTCGCTATTTACTGTGTCTTCCCAGCGTTTTCTTGGCTTTTCAACTGGTCTCTTTCCCTGCATTCTAGCATTCAGTGCTCTTTTTGTTAGCCTATCTTTTTTTATTCTTATAACATGTCAGGCCCAGAATCTTTGTATTCTAATGAAGTCTGCCAGTGTTGCTTTCTTATAAAGTTGTTGCATACGTTCCGCAAATTCCACCTGGTGGTTCTACGGTTAATTTCATACTTTAATTAATATTATTATTTCATTTATTAATAACTTGCAAAACAAGCTTGTTCATGATCAAATGATCTATAGTTGGCGTTTATTACACTCTCCATATCTCTTCGTAATTTAGAGTGTTATAAATACTATAAAGTAATTCAACTTCATAGTTCGATTTCTTCTTTTCTACGGTATTGGTAGTACTTGGTAAACCTTATTATTGTAGTCAACCACCCACTATCTAATACATTGTTTAGTATAGTTCTTATATTCACACTCTATGTCCACTTGAAATGCCCCCAAACTAACACCCAACTTATTACTGACAGGTTTGAGTGTGAGATCTGACTATGCAATCTACATAAAGTAATCTATATAACTTCATATTTCATCAGTTGACTTCCTACATTAGTGTCAGTTGGACTTTTGGTCGATGTTCAGTTTTATAGAATTTTGAAATGTGCAAATCACATCACCATAATTGTGACTGTTCATCCAAGTTGTCATATGTCAGATGTCACTTAACACTTCCGTTAAGACCAGCGCCCATTCTCCCTCCTGCTGTCACCCACTATGTAGCTTCTTCAAACTAAATTGTTTTTCCTTTGTCTTGTGTTGTGTAACTGTATTATTTAATGTTTATGAGATTCATAATAAAGCAGGATAGCCTATAATTTAGACGAAGTTAGTCTAAAACGTTAAATAAATTTTTTTTTAATCGACCATCTATTTCAAGTTTTTTCGAAGTTAATTAATTTTCCTTCACTTGAAAAACTGTTTCTTGGGATATTTTAAATACCCCTGAAGATGCTCTGAGGACAAAAAGTACTTGGACAAGATTTAATAAAAAACAGTGCTCGATATCTGCCTTTTGTTTGATTAAAGTACAAGATAGGGGTCTAGAGATTTCGATAAAAATTGTACATGTTGTTTACTGCTATATTTTACAGATTACCATAAATACGTCAGATAACCTTATCACATCATCTTGTATCCCCTCGTTTTGTAGCGTTTTCACTGGCGAACTATTTAGCATATTTCAGGCTTTCAAATCCATTTCTTCACCTGATAAACAAGTTGCAATATGCACAGACTCACTAGCCTCAATACAATCTATCCAAAATATATTCACTGATCATCCTATTGTCCAAAAGATCCTTGATTGTTACCAACTAATCGCTTCCCAAAAAATAACAGTTACATTAATCTGGCTACCATCCCATATTGGTATCACAGGCAACGAACTTGCAGACCGCCATGCAAAACTTGCCTCAACATCATCTGATAATACGGTTAATATACAAATTAGTAAAGATTTAAAATCTCACATTAAGAAACGAGCAAGAACCCGATGGCAACAACACTGGGACACCAATAACTCAGCATTACATCATATCCAACAGTTAGTCGATAGCCCCCTTGATTTGATCTCTGCCAGTATGTCCAGACGAGATGCTATTGTAACACGAAGACTTCGAATAGGACATACAAGATTAACACACGGATATCTGATGTCATCCAGCAACCGACCCACTTGTGAGACCTGTCAATCACATCTAACAGTTAACCATATTCTCACCGAATGTCATCAATATTCAGCAAAAAGACTATTTTATTGCCTTAAAAGTGATTTAAAAGACATACTCAATAACTTGGATCAAATAACCTCAAGTCTAAAATTCCTCAGAGACGTTCAGTTATATTATAAAATATAATTTTGATTGTATTAACAATATATGTACTCTATAACATATTCTTGTAATTTATTGTAACAGTTTTACATTTGTAACCGTTTTCGTGTTAGTGGCCTTTGTTGTCGAGCACGTTAATTTTCAATAAAAAAAAAAAAAAAAAAAAATATATTGATAATAAAAATAGATTTCTGCAAGTTTTTCTCTATTTTTTTATTTCTTCCTAGTTAATGATTTTACATTTATTTATTCATACACATCATTCATGATTTACAGCTGCCATAAAATGTACTTTATGTGTACCAAACGATTTAAATTTATTTCATTTTAAATATAGACATCGTAAAACCTGTAAAAATTAATTAGAGTGAAAAGCCACGGTATATAATATACTCTCAGTTAATTACTTTTTTAAAGGTATCGCATTTCCATCATGCTCTCGTACCATCATTTGGAGCTGAAGTCCCATAAAACGAATAAAAATGCGAAAAGGAGTTGACCAAGGCAAATGAAGCTATTTATCCCTTAAAATTACTAGCGTTTCTCTCAGGTGTTTTCTTAATTAAAATTTAAAACCCTTGGAAACAGGGACGGTTTAAGGTAAACAGAAATCGCTTTACAGAAAATTCTGTGTGTTTTGTTTAAACACAAACAGTAAATTTGTTTTGTGTATTGTTTATATCTCAAATGAGGGATCTACACTTTTTGTATGACATCGGCCTAAAATAACGTTTTCGTGGAGCGAAAAATAAAGCTTGTTTTTTAATGATGATTTAGAAAAAGGATATTTCAATAATCTACCAGAAATTGTCTTAAAATATTACAACAGACAGTTTTAAAAGTTTTGTAAAGGAATTCGTAAACTAAATGCAATAAACAACATTTTGTTCTCCATCTGGTACTTTCAAACAGTTTGCCTGTTAGTAGTCTCAGTCGACAATGAGCATAGGAAGTAGGGGAAGTTAAAAATACAAGGTGGTCCAGAATTATGTACATTAATTTCTAGAGCTCATAGTACGTCCAAAAATAAGGGTACTTCTTTATGTACACTTTTTTATAAAACTGAATAATAAGGGAGATACAACCCTTTAAAGGGGTGAATTGAAATTCTTATTTTTTCAAATATCTTCCAAACGGTTTTGAATACGGATTTCATATTTTGGGAGTGATTATAAGACATTAGGATAATTAATTTCATGTCACCACCTACCACATCCTATATTAATACAGGTTAGTTTTGGAGGGTATGTGGGGGTTATTGCGTCACATGTTTTTTAATTTTTTCATATTTTAAAAATTGTTTCCTTAGACTTTTCTACGCAAAAAAGTCTTGTAATATTTCGATAGAGATCACCGTTTTCGATTTATTTAAACTCGAAGGTATACCTACATGTATTTTATTGTAATCGTTACATTTCTTAATATTCATCAAGTATGCTTTGGAATTGACACTTGTGTTAGCAATAATATTACAAATTAATGGAAAACTTAATTAATACTTAACATTTAATTAATGGCGAAAATAATATTTCACAACAACTGTTCAAAATGTCCTCCATTTTGTTGAATACTAATCTAATTCTTTTATTTAGCGAACATATTAATCCATTTAATGTTACTGGATCGTTTTGTAAATCGGTAAATACTTGTTCAATTTTGTCTCTTAACTCATTTACTGTATTAATGGGAGTGTTATACACTTTTGATTTCAAATAACTCCATACTGTAAAGTCCATTGGATTAAGATCACAACTACGAGCAGGCCAATGAATCGGTGTATCCGCACCCCGGCCTATCCACCTATCGGGGAAATGTTTATGTAACCACCTTCTACAATTTTTTCTGTAATGTGGTGTAGCACCATCATGCATGAAAAACATGTTTCTTCGTATTTGTAATGGAATATCTTCCAAAATATCATGTAAAATATTATCTAGAAAATTGTAATACATGTTACCATTTAAATTTCCGGGAAAGATGTGGTATACTATGAAACTATTTCCTAAAGTAGCTGCCCAAACGTTTATCTTGAACGTGTGTTGGAAGTGAGTTTCCATTGTAGCCTTTGGATTTTCTTCAGCCCAGAAGTGCATATTTCTAGAATTGAACATACCTTGTCTTGTAAATGTGGCCTCGTCTGTAAACAGAATGTTGCTTAAAAAATTTGGTGCAGTTTGAACTTTATTTTGCAATACTTCACAAAAATCAACTCGTGGCATATCGTCAGGTAACAATTCCTGCACTTGTCGATAGTGGTACGGATGTAATTGCTCTTCATGCAGAACTCTTAAAACACTTTGATGGGAAATATTCGTTCTTAATCCTAACCTGCGTGTACTTATTGTGGGGTCATTTATTACAGCATCCAATATTTGCTGTTCAACGCGAACATTTCTTGCTTCTCTACGACGACCAGCATCTGTATTCCTTCTTTGAAGACAGCCGGTTTCTCTCAGTCGTCGTTCAGTACTTACAAAAGTCCTGGCATTGGGAATATTTCTGTTCGGATACTTTTCTCTGTAGCGTCTTACAGCGGCAGCAGCATTTCCCGAACATTCCCCTAATACTAAAAGTATGTCTGTCATCTCAGAATTTGAATAGTATGCCATATTGCGGGCAAACAAATTTAAAAATATAGCAAAAGAGACGTGTTAAACAAATTTCACTGTCAAGTATAATAAAAGTGTAGATAAAATAATTTAATTGTTATTAAACGTCACTGACAATTCATAGACTACTTGAGAATAAAGTGTTGTTGCTAACACAAGTGTCAATTCCAAAGCATACTTGATGAATATTAAGAAATGTAACGATTACAATAAAATACATGTATACCTTCGAGTTTAAATAAATCGAAAACGGTGATATCTATCGAAATATTACAAGAGCACCATTTTTGCGTAGAAAAGTCTAAGGAAACAATGTGTAAAATATTTTTGTAAAATATGTAAAAATTAAAACATGAAACAGACAAGAAACATGAAAACAGACATGAAATTAATTATCCTAGTGTCTTATAATCACTCCCAAAATATGAACTCCGTATTCAAAACCGTTTGGAAGATATTTGAAAAAATAAGAATTTCAATTCACCCCTTTAAAGGGTTGTATCTCCCTTATTATTCAGTTTTATAAAAAAGTGTACATAAAGAAGTACCCTTATTTTTGGACGTACTATGAGCTCTAGAAAGTAATGTATATAATTCTGGACCACCTTGTATATAATTTAAAAAAAATATTTAAAAAAGGCTCCAAGTATAGATACCAGGGACCGATTATGGTCTATTTATGTTTTGGATAATCCATGCAAATTCGCCATGTTTTTTATTAAGCATTTGTGAAAAGTAATTATTGTAAAATGATAAAAAAAAGATGATCAACTGTGCATCCTAGCCTACTCCAACATAAAAGGAAGTGTTTGATTTTTCACATGCGAAAAACAATATTATATTTTTCGCTGAGTCGCTCCTATAATTACTAATCTTAACCGTTTCAGTGCCAGAGGTACTTAGAAGTACCGGTAACCGAAAGCATCCATATATCCCAGATATTGATATCATAGAAATAGTACTTTTTTAATTAATAAAAGATCCTAATAAAAATTTTTTACTAAATTTTAAACAATTTAGTTTTCATATTTGATGTATTCTTTCCAAAACACTATGGTACTGAAAAGTACCGCCGGGATAAATTCAGACTGGAAAAAAATATTAAGGCGTATTATAGTAAATATATGTTTTAATTATTAATCTTATGATATTTTATGAAACAGTTCTTATTTTGATTAATACATAGAAAAACTTTACATAAAGAGCAAATTGACATCGGTTTAGATTGTATTTTGTTCATACTACAAACTTTACACCTTCCCCTTCGATCAACAAATTTTGGCCAGTGATTTCCTCTATTGGACAATCTTATTTCCGAAGAAACGCTAAAATTATGCCGCCGTTTTTTTCCTCTTAAAGTCTTGTTTGTTCTGTGGCGGAAAACAAAACAGAGGTCACTACCAAGGTCTCTACGAAAATCCAACAACAACTTTTTTGGAGGTGGCTCTTAATACTTTTTTAACTATAACGAAACTATTTCCAAACTTTTTTACTAAGCATGCCCAAAAAAATTGATGCCACCATTTATTAAATCGTCTGTCCAAACCGTAACCTTAGTTGGTCGTGATGATCTATATCGCCCACATATTCGTTATAATCTTTTATTATTTGGGGTGCTGATATGCGATATTTTTTTCATCACGTTTTTAGGAATATCCTTTCTATTAGCTCACATCGAAGCGATTCTTCGGATTATATTGTTTACTAGATGATCAACCTTTAAATTTTACAATTGACACCACAATAATTACCATATTGAGAATTTAAACAATCCAGCAAAGGTTTAATGTTATATAACCGATTGGTATTATTTTTTGTTGTCGTTTATATGCAAAAATCTTAAAATGGTTACAACCTATTCTTTCGCGTAGACCTAACTAAATAACTATAAGGAATTCCTTCCAATACGAAATAGAGTGAAGCACTCCTTCGTATTTGGCTTTTACAAATGCTGCTCTTTGGTGTCCTATTGTTCGAAAAATAACAAGGCTGTACTAGTTTTATCCACTTTCCATTCCACCGTTGATATAGATTAGTCTACTGGAGATAAAAAAAACCTAATGTTGTAATTTTTTATAATATGACCAAACTTGGCGTGACCTGGTTAACCAGCTTTGTTAACACAATAATGTTGCGAGCAACACTAGATGTTAGTCGATGGTACTGTCCTACAATATGGTAAATATTTCCGCAATAAATGCTATTTGCATTTACAAATATCACCATCATGTGAACGAGAGGATATCACGTGTTCGCTGAGTTGGCAGTTAATCAAACCTCACATAGAACGAAGGCAGCACGTGCAAAACTGCTGCTTGGTATTGAGGAAGATGAGCAGCCAGCTGAAGCTAGAACCGGATCCCGCGGAAGATGTTATGTATGTGGAAGGGTTCGAGATAAAACCACTAAAAAATTTTGTTCCAAATGTGTAAAATAGGTGTTTGGTAACCATTTGAAGTAAATCTGTATAAACTGTTATCAAAATTATGTTATGTGAGTGTATTATCGTTTATTTGAAAATAAAGTTTTGTTGTAATAATTGTTTGGTTGTATCTTGATAAATATACTTTACTGATTATATTTCCATAAAAAATAAATTTAAAGCCAAAAATAATGGAAAAAAAAATTGTAACATTTGTGCCTTAGGCCACTAAATATGTCATCCTTAGTCACGATACTAACGGAGGGTTAAAGGTATTGCCATTCCTAAACATTTACGTTTGTATTTTGGTAATGCTTTTTTAATTAGGTTTTAAAAAGTTTTGGCGATATACAACACTCCTGCCGTAATGCCTTTATCACATAGAAATCTCTGGACAGTTGATATTCCATTCTTGTTTTTGAGGTGGAGTTTTTAAAAAGGATTTTCATAGCATTTGAATGACTAATGATTATTTACCCGATCTAAATAATAATTCAACTAAAAAATCCATGTCTTTCAGAAAATGTATGTTATCTTTAAAATTCTTGTGTGAGATATTTCAGTATCTTTCACATCGACATGTTTGATAACGTATCTGTCTAAACAAGACAAATGCCTCCTTTTTCTTATCTACATATACATACATTATTTTGTCATCCTTTATACTATGTTCCTTATCGTACATGGAATAGCAGATAATATCAATATTCGTATGACCTTTATAACATGTGACCTTTTTTAGGCCGACCTATAACCTACCAGCTGCCTACCTTGGCAGTTCGAATAGTACTAGTTTAAGAAATTTGAGATATATATACATCAAGATAATTGCGAGTTTTATTACAATAGTCCCAGGTATGCATAGGCTATTAAAAACTGGTGATCGGTGTTTGTATAGAAAAAGAAGAATACATAGTACTCCGTTATTTGCAAATTCTTTTTGTGACGTCTACGACAATATCTCTTAAAACAAATTTCTTACTTTAACCAGAAAACTCCCCATATCTTGTTAAGGCTTGACAATTAATCAACTTCCCAATTACTTCTAAACTTTATTATTAAATTACCGAAAAGTTAAATTTGTCATACTCGTTACCCCCGTTTTAACTGTCGGACTACTCATGAATATCGCTTAAATTCGAAATAAACCGCGGGGAAAATTCGAAGGCATCCTTTTCGCTACTTTGTATGAGACAAATTTATTCCACAAATTGGTGCTATTATCACCGAGCCGCCTTTATACAAGACGAAAATTAGGTAACTGAAATTCTTTAATCTAAAGCCCGTATAATTTTAAGAGCTTTAGTTGTTACGTGGATAATTTATAACCAAATATTGATATTAACAAGAATATAGACAGTGTACAAAAGGGGATATTATTTTACTAATACTCAGATTCCTATTTTTTTAAGCAAAGCTGGTGTCAGCGGTAGCGTCACAAAATAGCAGTTCTTCACATCGATTCACTAGTCTCGCTCAAATCTTCGTTTAGACAGACAAAGCAGACTTTGTTTATGTCTATCTTCAAATAAGTAGTAGTGTATTTAATAATATTATAATAGAAAGAAAGACAGAGACTGTAAATTCTAACAGCAGTGACTAAAGTACTGTGCAGAACTTAAACGTGGGATCTAAGAAGAGAAAAAGAAGTAGTGAAAGGTTATGTGATATTATGAAGCAATTGAGGTTAGGTTCACACGAAATAGCGCCAGATTGTAAGTGCTCCCAGTACAAATGCTTTCAAAAGATTGAACTTTTGGAAAGAAATGCCATTATTAAGGAATTTAATAGAATCTCGAGCAGAGATGAGCAGAACACTTACTTGACTGGTCTTGTATCCATGACTTTAATAAACAACCGCAGACCACAAAAAATGAAAATGATGCCAAGTTTCGCGATTAAGCATATTTTTATAAAGTAAGAGTTCAGCGTCCGGTTGATAACCATAGTAACTGTATTGAAGTGCCAGTTTGCATGAGAGTGTTTCATTACATGGCATTACTGGACGTCGTCTACAAACGATTCAGGAGTCTCTAAAGAAAACTGGTAAGGCACCTACAGATATGAGGGGGTAAATATAAACACGTACATTGTGCAAAGCCTTCGATCATATTTGCAGCTGTAAAAGATCATTCCTTTAAGGGCCGACAGAGCCACTACAGTAGAAAAAAATCTACAGTGGTGTACTTACCAGACAGCCTAACAATAAGAAAAATGTAAAATATATATAAGGCTTCACCTTTCCAGATATTTCATATGAGTTTTATCGCAAAATTTTTAATAATAACTTCAACATTAAATTTGTATATCCACGCAGCGATACTTGCAGTAGTTGCGATAAATATACTGCTGAGTAAACAGCACTATTGAAAAATAAAAATGATTCAACGACGCCAGAAAATGACACGAACATTTTTCAAGAACTAAGAAAGAAGAAAATAGAACATGAATTGCATTTGCGAAAGGTCGAAGTGTTCATGATCGTTAAAAAGAAGCAAGAAAAAGAAGTATGAAGAGTAAAAAGTTCGAATCAATAGCGATGGATTTCCAAAAAAACCTTCCTATACCAAACAATACAACCAATGACGTATATTATAGAAGGCAACTTACTTTATATTCTTTTAATATTCACGTGCTGTCTACTGGCGATTCCTACTTTTATTGTTACCCCGAAAATATTGCAGCTAAGAGATCAGAGGAAGTTATTTCGTTTTTGCATAACTTTATAATTTTATAGTTAGAATCCAGTGTAAGGGATTTACTTATATTCTGACTCTTGTGGAGGTCAAAATAAAAACTATAACCTCTTTGAATTTATTCATAACGTAGTTATTTCCACAAGACGACTTGACAAAATTAAAATAATTTTTCCAATACGAGGTCATTCATACTTGGAGTGTGACAGGAATATGGGACTCATTAACCAGCGGATCAAAGCTGAAACTGTTGAAAATTGGTTGGACGAATTTAAGGGAGCACGCGCAAAACCTAGCCCATTTAAAGTCATAGAAGTAGATCAGTCTCTAATTTGCCAATGGACTCAGTTTCTTTCATCCAGTTTTAAAACAAAATGCCCATTTGCTATCAGACCTATTGGAGAAATAGTTTATGAAGCCATTCATCCTCAATATATTTCATTTAAAACAAGCTTCAATGAGCCTTTCGAAACTTATGTGATTCATACGAACACTCTTTTACTAAATGATGATATGGCAGGAACCCAAGAATTTTTTTTACCCAACAGAATTTTTACAGGTCTTCTTCTTCCTATGCCGTCCCCATTAACGGAGGTTGGCGACCACATTTTTAAAAGCTTCTCTGTCTTTTGCAACGTGGAATAATTCGTCTACAGTCATGTTTGTCCAGTCTCGAATATTTCGCAGCCATGACTTCCTCTTTCTACCTATTCCCTTTTTGCCATCGACTTTACCCTGCATGATGACCTGCAGAAGACTATATTTATTATTTCTTAGTATGTGTCCAAGGTATGCAGTCTTGCGTACTTTTATCGTTCTTAACAATTTTTTTGTCTCGACCCATCCTTCTCAGCACTTCCTCATTGGTGACCCTGGCAGTCCATGGGATTCTCAACATTCTCCGGTATATTCAAAGTTCAAAGGCTTCAATCTTTTTAACTATTTGCGCTTTTAGTGTCCATGTTTCTACCCCGTACAATAGTTGCGACCAGACGTAACATTCAACAAACCTCAGTCTCAGCGCAATATTCAGATTTTTGTCACAGGACAATTGTTTGAATTTTAAAAACGCTGCCCTTGCCATTTCTATTCGTACCCGGATCTCTTGGTCTGGATCTAATTTTGTGTTGATGTAAGCTCCCAGATATTTATATTTTGTCACTCTCTCTATTTGCTGTCCACCAAGAGTTAGTTGTTCATTATTTATTGGACTCCTTGATACTATCATAAATTTGGTCTTATCTGTGTTGATGTCAAGTCCCATTTGAATGCATTCACTATTTATTGCATGTAGTAAAGTTTGTAGTTCTTCTATACTCTCAGCCATAATTACCGTGTCATCTGCAAATCTCATGGTGTTTATGATTTCTCCACCAATTCTTATACCCTCTTTTCTTTCCCATAAGGCTTTTCTGAATATGACCTGTAAGTACACGTTGAAAAGCGTCGGAGACAAGACGCATCCTTGCCTAACCCCTATCGCAATCGGTATATAATTTGTTTCTATATCGTTCACCTTTACTACTGCTTTCTGGTTCCAGTATATAGCCTTAATAAACTCAATGTCTTTTTTGTCTGAATTGATGTTTTTTAATTCATCTATAAACTTCATATGCTGCACTCGGTCAAAGGCCTAAAGTCTATGAAGCACACATATGCACTCTTGTTATATTCCCGACATTTCTGCAAGAGTACCGTCAACGCAAATAATGCCTCTCTTATACCCATGCCTCCTCTGAAGCCAAACTGAGTTTCATCTATCTGCTCCTCACATTTCTTATAAATTCGGTTTTGAACAATTTTCAAGAGAATCTTTAAAGGGTGGCACATTAGGCTTATCAATCTATAGTCATTACATGATTTGGAATTGTTGTTTTTTGGTAGAGGTAAAAATATCGATTTAAGCCATTCTTCCGGGATGTTGCCCTCTACATATATGTGGTTGAGAATTCGGGTGAGTCTCTTTATATTACCGTCATCTAAGGCTTTTAACAGTTCAACTGGAATTTGATCAGGACCCGGTGCTTTTCCTTGTTTTGCATTCTGTAGGGCATTCTTTACTTCTGAGATGGATTATATATTGTTCCCATACTTCCTTTATTTTGTTCTCTTCAGTAAGTATTTCTCCATTATTATCTCTTGTTATGAGTGTTCTTCTTTGTCTGGTGTTGCCTGTAAGTTCTTTCATTTTTTTATGTAAGTTTGAGGTGTCATGTTTGTTGCTGAGTTCTTCCAATTTCTGGCATTCTTTGTTCATCCATTCCTCCTTAGCCTTTCTGATTTCATATTTGATTTTATTTTTGATGGTTTTATATTTATTTTCATCTTTATTTTTGTTTCTTTATTTTCTTTCTCTTTTTTCTATCCCCTTTTTACAGGTAATAAATTCTTATTTATACCCACTTTTCTTCATTATTTTGTCTTTTAGATTTGTTGCCAATTAGTTTGGAAAAGGGAAAGGACAACACCTTAAGCAGTTTTCTGGTAATGCTGCCAAACATTTTTTCGATAGCCTCGCTCACAACATAACGGAACAAGGGACAAGAGTTAGCCTTGTAAAGAAGGAAAAGGCTGCAAAAAAATGTGATAAGAAAAAATAATATAAAAAAGATAATTATTGCTATCTTTAGTAGTGGTTGTTACATAATTTTATTTTCAACTTGCATTATTTTTGTTATTGCTTTAATGACATACACGGTTTTTGTCATTTTTTTGTGTATTTTTTGTGTTGATCAAATCATCAAAAATACAAAAAATTGAAAAAAACATTACAATCTAAGAATATTTTTATCGTTTTCGCCGATAAATTATATACCTATTGAAAAACAGTTTGACTTCAAATTTATATTAGAACATGTTAAAATTAGTCTTTGAACTTTAAAATTAACTTTTATACAAAATGAATAAAAGTGATCCTTATCGTTTTTGCCGTGTAGGCTTCATATGTACTACACTGTTTTTTACACGAATTGTTTTATTTATATTTTAAATTTTTTCTTTAGTTTGTTACTAATGGAACTGTAAATATGGTGCACATTTACGCACAATTATATTCAACGCCATTTTACAAAAAACACAGTCGCCATTTTACATAAACTTAGTTTACAGAGTTTTATTGAACTCTGTAAACTAAAAGTTATTGCTGAATTAACTTTTCTTAATCTAATATTCATCCGCCATGCCATTTTTCGAGTTTTGAAATAAAAAATATAATAAAACATTTTTTGCAGTGTAAAAGCAGCACAAAAAAAATTTTTGGAGAAAAAAAAGCGTCTCTTATATTCTTATTAAAGGTAATAGTGAATTCCAGTAGGTTTACTAGGTAAATAAAATATTTAGGAAATCGATCTGCCATTGCCTTGATGTGGAATAAATAACAAGCCCGTGCCGTGTGTATTTTACCGGCATTACAATCCCACGAAATAGCCACGCCATTATCTACATTCACTTTTCTACAGGGAAATGATAAAAATAACGCCGGCCTAATTGTTTATGGGGGTAGAATAAATTTTACTGTTTTGAAAATTACATAGCACAGTTTACATATATGAAAAAAATCAATTAATTTATTTGATTAAAGAGGTACATTTAATGTTATTTACATAGAGCAGAAAAAATTTCCTAAGATACAGGAAACAAGATTGAGTGCCATAAAAACAATAATGGATAGCAGAAAAACGAATTATATAAAATTCATGTCATAATTAGACATGAGCAACATTGCCAACTCTACTGTTTGAACAGTATATTAACAATTTTCGCCATGACATTCCTGTTTTCTGTTTTAGTCCATATTTCTACTTTTTGGTGGTACAGTCTGTCCCAAACCCTTCTTTCAGTGCGTCACTAATTTTGACTTCATATAGGATTTTAAGAATGTGGAGAATTATTGCATGACATTTTAGTTAAATTTGACAGTTGCAGGATTGTAACCTCTCTTTTTCTAATTGAAAATTATTTAATCATTTTAATTTTAGTCTTTGTTCTTTCTCGATATACTTCGGCATAATTACAATATTTTTATGACAATAAATACAAAATTAAATTTTCACTGTAAAATGTCAGATAATACTAACCTGGAATGACAATTATAATTTTTTCAGTTGGCATTGTACTGTCACATGCGCATCATTGATTGGTTATCTATTTAGCGTATTCTAAACTCCAACCAATTATACATCCGTAAGTAGAATTAGCTTTACGATAAATACTTTTCTAAGTTCTATGTATAATAATCACAGACTCACGTTTTTTTCTGTCACTTCTAGCTTAATGTGTTAGAGAGAATTCGATAAACTATGACGCACTGAAAGAAGGCTTTGGGACGAACTATATATTCCAATTTCTAACTGCGTAAATAATTATTAATTCCAAATGGCAACAGCTTACAACCAATATGTTAAACTTACATTTATATTGATATTTTGTCAAATAAAATAACCGGTTAGAAAAAGCAATAGATTTTTATGTCATACTAGTTTATTATTGTGTTTTTATTGCTTAGTTACCAACTACATATGTAAGTGTAATTTTTGAGCTCGTGGGCATAAAGTGTGCTTTACGGCTCGCACGGGAGTAAAGATACAAACAAAAAGATAACTTATTAGAAACATCTTTGACTGCATTTCCGTAGCGTAGAAGCATGACACGGACTTTAGAATGTCTACTAGTAAATATATTGTGAAAATGAAATCGAATTTTCGGATTTTTATGTATCACATAAAAGTAGGCCCTCGGGTTTGTAACATCGTCGCCCTCTGGGCATAAACATTTATTTAATACACTTGGTATTGCTGGATATAGGCCTCCTCCAAACGTCTCCAGTTCTCTCTATCTCTAGCTGCTGCAATCCAGTTTGTTTCTATTCTCCTTAGGTCGTCGGTCCATCGGGTGGGTGGTCTGCCTCGACTTCGCTTGTCGGCTCTTGGTCTCCACTCCAATAATCTCTTCGTCCATCTTCCGTCTTCCATTCTAGCAACATGTCCAGCCCACCTCCACTTTTGTTTATTGATTCGCAGTATAATATCGTCTACGCCAGTTCGTCGGCGTATCTCCTCATTTCTCACGCGATCTTTCAAGGTCAGGCCCAGCATTGATCTCTCCATTCGCCTTTGTGTTACCCTCAGTTTTTCGGCAGTAGCTTTCGTTAAAGTTAGGGTCTCTTCTCCGTAGGTCAAGACTGGTAAGATGCATTGGTTAAATGCCTTCCTTTTCAGGTGAATTGGGGTATTTGTTTTAAAAATGTCTCTCATCCTTCCATATGCCGCCCATCCCAACGTGATTCGTCTATTTAACTCGCAGGTTTGGCTGTCTCTGGTTATTCTAATTTCTTGACCCAAGTATGTGTATTTATCGATTAATTCTACCTTGTTGTTATTGATCTGTATCTCTCCGCTGGGAACCATATTGGTCATCATTTTGGTTTTCTCGAAATTTATCTCCAGCCCAGTTTCTTGTAGTATGTCATTCAGTTCTTGGAGCATGTCTTTGATCTCTCCCAGATTATCTGACAGAAGCACGATATCGTCCGCAAAACGTAGATGGTTTAATCTTTCTCCATCGATGGATATTCCTTTCTGTTGCCATGTTAGTTTTTTAAAGGCATACTCAAGAAAGGTAATGAACAGCTTTGGTGACATGGTATCACCTTGCCTGACTCCCCTTTTTATCTTTATTTTATTAGTTGCTGAATGTAGACTTATGGTTGTTGTGGCATTTTCATATATATATATATACTTCATATACTTGGTACATCAATAACTGTTATTTTTTTATTTAATTCAATCACTAGTTTTACTAGCAGATCCTTTGCGACATAGGGGATATTTCCCGCTAACTGACGCAATACTTTTGATATATCTTAACATAAGGTAGCTAAATTTGTATTTTTATTAAGTGGAACAAACCTATACCAACAAAATGTTTACAATTTTAATATTTATAAAGATACATGGTGTTAAATCGGATACTTTTTCATAATAAAATTATTCATATCTCGTAAAACACTCGGTGTAAGGTAGCATAACCATGAATCCTTAATAACAAATCTTTCTTCTTCATCTTCTTCTTCTTCGTGCGACTAGGATTACTCCTGTTTGTCTGCCTCTTATTCTGTTTTAGTCGATTGTACATTATCTTTCCACCTTTTTGGCGATTTTTTGGTGATTCCCATTCTTAAACCAAATCGAAATTCTGATTCGGCAGAATCTTATAGAGGTATTTCATTAAGCTCCTGCATAATAAAAACACTGGAAAGAATGATAAAACTTAGACTCGGAAGATGGTTAGAACAAAATAATAAAATATCACAAACACAATTTGGATTTCGAAAAAATCATTCTACTGTGGAAGCAGTGAGCCACTTGGTAACAGACATAAATTTAGCGTTTACGTCAAATTCTTCAGTAACAGCTCTTTTATTAGATGTTGAATCAGCATACGACAACGTTAAGTTAAGTATACTATATAACAAAATGACACAAATAGGTCTTCCCGAATGTTTCTGTCAAAAAATAATAAAACTATATGACTGTAGAAAAATTTATATATCGGTAAACATAATTGGTCCAAGGTTACCGATGGATGGTTTACCTCAAGGAGGAATATTAAGCCCGTTGTTATATTTAATTTATACTGCTAATCTAGTGAAAAATTTAAACTCCACAAGAATTTTACAATTTGCCGATGATATAGTAATTTATAAAGAACATATTAAAATAGAAAATGCAGTCAAATCCATTGAAGAAGGAGTCAAACATATTAAAACATGGAGTAAATTACATGGACTAAATATATCTGATTCCAAAACTAAATTATGTATTTTTACAAGAAAACGAAAAGAGATACCCAACTACATCTTAATAAACAATATCTCTTATCCAGTGCAAAGTTATGTTAAATATTTGGGTATTACTCTTGATAGACAGCTTCTCTGGAAAGAACATATAGACAACATAGTTAAAAAAACAGAAAAGGGAATAAATCTTCTTCGATTCGTGTCACGCTTACGGTGGGGAGCGGATCCAAATATTTCTTTGTTATTATTTAAAAATAATATAAGAGCTATTATCGACTATGGATCAATATTATACAGTGACGCATCACAGTGTCATTTAAACAAAATAGACAAAATCGTTAATAAATGCCTTAGATTGTGTATAGGAGCCCTAAGAAGTACACCCATTAGTAACCTACAAGTCGAATGCTGTGAAATGCCAATGGATATAAGACGAAAAAAACTTGGCATCAGAATTTTAGTTAGATTGTACGAGAAAAAGTCAAGTTTAATATCCAAAATACACCAGCTGTTCTTAGCAGACTTAACAGAAAAATATTGGATAAAAAAGAAAACTCTAAATATAGTAGATTTCTATTCAAAAATGACAATATATGATAAACAACTATATAAATATGACTTAAACCCAAATTACAATATTGACTTTAACACTCTGGAACAAGTTCAGGTATACTTCTTAAGGGATTACAGCAATTTACCTTTATCTTTAAGAAAATTAATGTTTATATCTGACAGTTCACAATTGTTCAAAGGTTATTATATGGGATAAATAAAAAAATAATAAAAAAAAAGAAAATTAAAAAAAAATAAAATAGTAAAATAAAAAAATATAAGAAATAAATAATAATTAAAAAAAAATAAAAAAAAATAAATAAAAATAAAAAAAAAATAAAAAAAGAGAAAAAATGAGGAACTTGGACAGTCCATAGTAAAGTAGCTATTGAATTAAGTAGATAGCTGCAGAAGAGTTTGCTGTGGAACTCTGAGGACCTCATCACCTATTTTATATATAAATAACTAAAAAGCACCTGATAGAAAAAAAAACTAGAAACAAATTACAAAAAAAAAACGACTATGTATTAGAGATCAATACTACTTAGTAATAGATTTAGGATAAGATTGTATAAGAAACAATGACTAATGAAAATTGAGTAAAAATTGTAAAATTGGCGAATGGATTTAGTGTCCGCAGTCATATAAACCCAAACAAACAACAACACCTTTTTGGCGGCCTTCCAACGGATCTTCTGCTATACGGCTTGTTGTTTTTACAGATGTTCGCTAATCTATCTGGTCCATTCGGTTTACATGTTCGTTCCAGTTTTTTTTTCTTGTTTTCTTATCCACCTGTTAATATTTTGAATTTTGCATTGTTCGCGTATACTTCTGTTGGTTTGTCGGTCTCTTAATGATATGCCCGCTATTGATCTTAATACTTTCATTTCGATATTGTTGATTTGTTGTTTCATCTTTTTTGTATCGGTCCTTGTCTCCGCTGCATATGTTAGGATTGGTCTTACTGTTGTCTTGTATACTTTTATTTTGCTTTCCGTGGTCAGATATTTGTTTCTCCATATTGTTTCTCAGAGGCAACCACTTATTCTTGCCGCTTTTGATGCTTGCCTTGTGGTCTCTGTTCTTATACCCCTGTCACTAATGATCTCTACTCCTAGGTAATTGAATTTCATTACTTGTTCTACAATTTTGCCGTCTATTTCTAGTTTGCATCTACGCGGCTCTTTACTGATCACTATACATTTAGTTTTTTCTACTGATATTCTCATATTAAGTTTGTTTGCTGTGATATTGAAGGTGTGGAGCTGCCTTTGTAGGTCATCTTCGTTATCGGCAATTAGTACTGCATCATCGGCATAGCATAGTATCGTGATTTTATGCGCTACCATGTGGTATCCGTGTCTTTTTCTTACTTCGTGAATAATTTGGTTCATCACCATATTGAATAACAATGGGCTGAGCGAGTCTCTTTGGCGGATTCCTCCTTTTAGTTCTATGCATTCTGTTTCCCCTGTTGGCATTATAACTCTGGTCTTGTTGTTTTGTTATTTTCATTAATTGTCCTTATTATCTGATGGCCTATTTGTTCAGCTTGTAATAAATTTAAGATGTCATTTCGTTTCACCCTGTCAAAAGCACGTTTTAAATCTACAAAGCACATGTATGCTGGTTTTCCATATTCAATAGACTTATCTAACATTTGTCTGATAATAAAAATTGCGTCTATTGTGCTGCGGTTCTTCCGGAAGCCTTGTTGTTCATCTGCCATGTTCGTTTTTTCCTGGATTTTATCTTTTATGACTGCCGTTAACAATTTTAATGTGCTATTCATCAGACTAATGCCTCTATAATTTTCATTTACTACTCCGGTATTTATTATATCGACGAATAATTTTAGGAGCCATTTGCGTAGTGTTGTTCCTCCATATTTTAGCAGTTCATTGTTTATCTTATCAGGACCACGTGCTTTTCTGTTTTTTAATTTTTTTATTCGTTCTTGTAGCTCTTCTTCGGATATTAGTACTCTATCGTGAGTTTCGTTTATGATTCTTTCTCTGTTCTCTTCTGCTTATCTGTTATCTATGCGTACAATTTCATTCATTTCTGATTTTTGTCTCCTTATCATCTTCCACACTTTTTTCTGGGATCCATAGAGGTCGGTCCAACAAATCTTTCGAAATATATAATATTATATAGGGCTTTGTATTTAAAATAAGAAAGTTTTAGGCAACTTTAAAAACCTTTTATCCTAAATTTTCAGATACTAATTATGGTCCCAGTATGAGAACCATACTGGAACAAATCAAAACAAATCAAAATGAATATAGTAGCAGAACAAATGCAGAGATTAGGAAAATACTAAAAGAAGATATTTCAAACAAAATAAGGCAATGTAGAACTAGATGGTTTGACTGCTTATCCATAGAAATTTTCCATACAGCAGTTTCCAACGCTACAAGTGCCATTTGAAGCGCTAACCTTCGAAAGCAGACGGCACAATAAGAAGAAGAAGAACTAGATGGCTAGGTCACATCTGTGTCTGATGTCACATAAAGTGGAATCCAGAAAAAAAAATAGAAGACCAAGATCAAATCTGCTGCAACAACTTGAAGAATACTAACAGAAGGCATAAGTAAGGGAATGACAGGGAAAAACTAGATACTGGAAAAAATAGAGTTCGTTAAAATTATAAGCAAAAAGGATTGATCCTCTCAAGAAATCCATTCCATTTTATATTAGAACTTTTAAAGAATTACCATGTATAAATCTGATCTGAATCTGATATATATCATAGACGTCTATAATATAAAATTATTAATGGTTATACAGGGTCAGTCGAAACAACAGAATGAACCAAAGTTGTATTTTTTAAATGGAATACCCTAGGTATTAAAGTATTTCTGAATAATTTTTTTCAATTATGCTTTTGCAGGTCCAAAGTTAATAATTTTCGAAATATTTACACTTTTATTAAGAGAAATGGTAAGATTTAAAACTCTGTGGATTAGTTTTAGAAAGTAATTAAAATGTAAACTGTTTCTTCATTTTGTTTTAAATAGAACAGTCTTTCTTTTGATATAAGATTGTGTATACTTAACGTATTTCGTTTTATACTGCACTGGTTATATTCTCAAGAAACAATCTGTATTAACAATTATTCGTTATTATCTAAATTTTGCAGATCTGAAAGGATCCATTAGGGAACATTGATTCTAATTAATTTTACAGTTCAGTATAAATTCAATTTTGTTGACTATAATAAATTTAACCACCCTTGCATTGAATCTGAATTTGAATTCTTTATTACTTTTAGTAAGAAGCTTAATAGTTTTCTCATTATTCTGTACAGACCCCCTAACTATATTATTCAGTTAATCTTTTATAAATTGGAATCTTTGCTTGAAAATTTTCACAAAATGCTTTTATTATCTTGACAGGTGACTTTAATATTGATTATCTGAAATTATAAGACAGACATGATATTACCATCATAAATTTACTTAATAGTTTTAATATAAGAATCCTGGTTACCGAACCAACTAGAGATAACAGCATATTGGATTATATTTGTATTATTCTTCATCCGCATCTGGCGGTGTGTAGAGTGATTTCCTATTTTTCATCAGATCATGGTCCCATTTTATATAAATTTCCCTTAAGAATGTATCTTACACAGCCAAATGGGGTAGGATTTTCGGAAAATGAAGACGCTTATGAAGATTTTCAATTTGGCATTTCAAAACAGAATTCTTAAATCGAAAAATAAAACAACTTCGGTTATTAAAAGAATTTCTCGCAAAAACGTACAATCCTTGAATGACAATAAAAAACATATAATATGCAATAATAAATGTTGGATCTATTTCCATAAATTTACGTTCATATATAGGAAGTTTACTAAATTAGCTAAATGTGTATCTTATAAATCTAAAATGGAAAATAACAATAACGAACAAAAGGAATCTTGGCGAATAGTTAAAAATCTTAAAGCTAAAGTTCCCAAAACTACTGATATGGTCTTAGAATCTAGTGAGCTGAATAAATATTACTGCTCGGCAGGTCTAAAACTCGCTGGAAAAATAAATTTTTCTTTTGATCCAATGCATTTTTTTCTTTTCTTCCCGATAACGTTTTAAAAGTTTTAGCGTAGGCAAAGAACACGTCTGTTTCAACAGATCCTTTTAGTGATTGTTTAAAATTTGCTGGGTTATTCCTCTGTATAAAGATGGTGACCACGATTTACTTGTTATTTATCGTCCTATCCCTTTGTTACCGTGGCTTTCAAAGGTTGTAGAAAAATTAGTAAAAATCCAAATGGTGACTTTCTTACAAAAACACAATTTACTTCCTTCTAATTCGATTTCCTTTCATTAAAAAGTTTATATAATGCCATCTTCAAATTCATGAAAAAACTATACTGGGACTTAAATAAAGATTATGTTACTGCTGCGGTTTTCTGTGATATATCTAAAGCCTTTGACTGTGTCAATCACAAAATACATTTTAATAAACTGGAAATATATGGTTTTAGAGGCACTGCCCTAAAGTGGTTCAGTTTTTACTTGGAAGACAGATTTCAGTCTGCATCAATCAATAAGCTCCACTCTAATAATATCTTTAATAGTTTTGGCGTACCTCAATTCTCTGTCTTAGGTCCTATCTTTTTTTTTATATATTTTAATGACATACTTAACCACAACATTAATGGTCGGTTTACTATATTGGCAGATGACACCACAATTTGCAGATGGCAAAACAAGGACTATAAGGTGCTGAATGAGATTATGAGTATTAATCTGCTAAAAATCTTTGTGGTGTGGTGGAGTGGTGCAAAGCTAATCATTTGACATTTAATTTTTCATGAACCAAATTAATTTTTTTAAGAATGATCTAAACAACATTACTCTAGGCAATGAACGCAATTGTTCTGACACCGTACTTAAATTTGAGCAACACACTAAATATTTATGCAAAAAGATATCATCGAGTTGCTTTACTGCTGCACACCACTTAGATTTCAAGATTGCAATAAGTATTTATATGGTCTTAATTGAATTTTATTTGTGATACGGTATTGCCTTGTGGAGTAGCTGTTCTGTTTATCATTTCAACAGACATTTTTTGCTTCATAAAAGAGTACTCAGATATTTATGCAAGGTCGGGTTTGATACATCATGCAGACCTTTGTTCTGGAAACATGGTGCCTTAACATTTCCTTGCATATATATCCTTAAAATAGCGTGCTTAATTTTTAAAAAGCATTAGAAAGATATTCGAGCAGATTCTTTTTATAACACTCGTCTAACTTATGTTATTGTACTTCCAATTTCCTCTTTTACATTAGTTAAAAAATCATTTATTGATAGTGAAGAAAAAGTGTTTAATCATCTACACTTGGGTAGGATTTTAATCATCTATTACACGGATTTGGTCAACATCGTGAAAGGCCGTAAGCTGCAGTATTTGGGACATATAATGAGAAATCAAGGCAAATATGAGCTACTCCAATGCATTTTGCAAGGTAGAATTAAAGGAAAAAGTTCCCCAAGATGAAGAAGAATATTCTTTCTTGTTAACCTGAGAGCATGGTATAGAAAGACCTCAATGTAGCTATTCCGTATAGCAATCAACAATGTCATCATAGCCAGCACGAACGCCAATGTTCGAAACAGACAAGCACCCTAAGAAGAAGATTTACCACTCGATATAAGATCCCCAAGCAATATCTTTGTAGTCCGTAGAGCAATCAAGAAGTTTGTATTATCAAAATGTTACTCTAGTATAGAGGAATTCGTTGAGGACAGTGGCGCTAATTGATAGCTTTGTTATTATGGAAATTTTTTATTTAGTATTTTAATGTACATTGTACTTTGTTGCCTCTCTCTCTCTCATTCAAGAATAAAACTGTACACTAGATTGACTTTGTTATATGGAGATGAAAGCTCAGTAATGACGAAAAGTGATAACTCTAAGATCCAAGAAGTTTCCGAGAAGAGTCAAAAATTCGCACAATGACAAACTAAAGGACTACCTAACAAAACAGAAACAGAATATAAAAAAATGGATTATCCAAATAAATGTTAAATTACTACCAAAGAGAAGAAAAGATACCTCATGAAAAGGTCACGTCAAGTTTAATACCGCAACAGGCAAGAAATATTTCTGGAAATAAAAAGAAATTGAAATGAATATTCAGAAAATAAAAATATAATTACTTCTTAATCCCCCGTTTTACCTTGTTTACTGCAGCAATAATTATTTTAAATAAATAATTTGCTGCTAATGCACAATCTTAATCACATTAATACACCGGAAACCTTGTCTCTAATCCCTCAATTACTACGACATCTGCAAATTGTACTATTATCGATTTCTCCTTTAGGAACTCAAAACCTAATTAAATTCTCCACCATCTGGCATATTCATATAAACGCATCCATTCTGCACGAAAGAAACTAAAAAAATGAATAACAGCCGCAACGTCACACACACACACAGACACACGAAGAGAGAGAGTTACTTTCCTGTTGGATCGCAGCAGTGCATAGCGTCGACGCTTTCACGATACGTACCTGTAAGTCGGACCAGTTCCACCGCGACGCTGCTGAACAAGAGGTCATATAACCCGGCGGGTTTCTCGTTCAAAAACAACTGCTCATATTTTAATCATTTTATTTTATTAACTAACAGTTGGGATTAAAGAAACGGCCCCTTGACGGCAACTGTCGGTATTTTCCTGTGGCGTATTTCGCGGTTCTTTGACGATCAGTGATAGTTCTAATCAACCCCTGGATAAATTTTGTTATGAATAACAACAAACGGTGCTGAGGTAAGTTTTCTTTAAGCTGTTCTCAACCGTACACCCTCATACTATCTGCTGACCCACCAGCGAAAGATTCACGTATTTGTTCATTGTTTTTTTATAAATACTAATAGAAACAATTGAAGGTCTTTAAAATAGTCTTATTGATTTGAAAGTGATCGATAAACTGAACAATTATAAAGACATTGAATGTTTTACAGTTGGCATATTCCTGTTAACGATTTTTATTTTGTTTACCCCGGTTTAGTTTTTTGTGGTTGACATTAATAAAAATAATAACATTTTTATGATTGTGTTAATTTTGGGTGATATATATGAATATTTATTTTTTAAATGTTATTTATTTGGATATTTTGGATAACAGTATGTTAATGTCGCCTTTTTTTCTTCTAAGAGAACTGTTCCAAATAACGCCCACTAACTCGAAAGATTTACTAATTAATTTTCGATAATTAAATACACAATATATGTAGATGTGATACAATAAGAGAAGATAAATCATAGTTTTCTTAGAAATTGTTAAAAAGAAAAAGTTGCTTACGGCGATTGCCGCTTCCCTCATTTCAGCCTCAATCTTTTCCTATCTCTCCAATCTGCCTCTTCTAAGCCTCTAGATTGCATTGTTTTTGTAATTTCTCTTCTCCAGGAATTCGGTGGTCTTCCCCTTTTCCTTCTTTCTGGCGGAACATACATTAAGGCTTTCTTTGGCCACCGCTCCTCCTCCATTCTCATTACGCTGTGTCATGTTGTACCAGCTTGTTTTCTTATGTCATGGCCCCAACTTAAATTTGGATGGTTTCTTGGTCTCTTAACGCCTCTTGGATGCATCTATTGTCAGTTCTTCTCGATAAATGTCTCTCCTACTACCAATTTAAAGATTTTATTCTGTGAATTACATCAGTTACCTTGGTTTTCTGTCTTATCTATTCTATTTTTTTCCGATCTCTCTCTCTGTTATAACCGGCACGCATCACTCCATTGACCTTTGAGTGACTTTGAGTTTTGCTATTATTTCTTTCTTGACTATCCAAGTTTCGCAGCCGTATGCCATGATTGATAGTATACACTAATCGAATGATTATTTTTACCAAAAGATACCCAAGCCAGTTTCATTCTCCTGTTGATTTCTGAGAGTAAGGAGCCAGATTTATGTTTTAAAATGTCCCAGGTATATATACTCGTCTACTGTCTTAAGTACATTTTAGGCCAACTTCATTTCTAGCTGCATCTAGGTTGCTTCTCAGTCATTATAGATCTGCAGTATTATTAGCAATCAGAACGATATCGTTTGTAAGTCTTCAATTCACCGGAAATTTCACGCATTGTCTTTACTTCATGGCAACGTAAAGGTTACAGTGTTACATATATTTAAATAATACACTAAATATTAGACTGAAGTATCCTCTTTATGACTCCGTATGTTATTTATTGTTTAAAAATGTTTAATATTTATAAAAAAAAGTTTTATTCTTGCAAAAGTAGATTTTATAGTGATTGGCCTAATTTTGACAATGATTGGCATAGTAAGTAGATAGTAATTGGCCACCAGTAAGAGGCTAAGTTATCCTAGGTACATATTTTTCTTATTTATGTATCCTACCTGCGTTATTTTAATTTTTGTTTAAAAAACTAAAAAACCATTAAAAATTATATATAATTTTAGTGATCAAAGACGAATGGTTTCAAAAATTTTTAATAAATGCAAGAAATTACAAACCAATTACAATGTTATCTTGTCAAAACAAACGTTACACAAAAAGTTCTCCATTTCGGAGGATAACATCTTATTTTTGGAAATAAATTTTATATGGTATGTTTTGGAACAATTTGAACATTTTACTCCATATTGACTACGTGTTATATTATTAAAACACGTATAGCACAGCCCAGTGTATATAGTTTTGTTCTTAAATGGATTAGGAGCAGATGGTGTAATAATAACCATATTCGTGTTAATGATTCCATCTTGACTGTTGTCACTAAACAGTTTTCTTTTTGTTTTTTCTGGCACAACAGTAAGACAACTTTGGATGTTTTCAGGGCTATCTTGGAAGTCCATTTTTGGTAAGGTTTCCGTTACGTTGAGTAAAGCATCACCATCGCCTGCGTGTACTACTTTAGATACTTCCTTGGTTGCACAGCTATTAACACTTACATTTGGAGAATATTTCATATTGGGATCATTGTTTTCTATATCACCTGCTGTGCTTGTTACGGATTCTGGATCTGTATTATTTTTAAAAACAAGTTTAACGTTAGTGTTGTTTGGTGATCTTTCTATATAATTATGTTTGGGCTTTCTTTTTGTTGCTGCTTTTTTATTCATTTGTTTTCCTTTTAGTCCTTTTTTGTTCAACCTTTCAGTCTTACGTTTCTCCTTTTTCATCTCCAGTTCTTTTTTTATAGCCATTTTTTTTAATTGCCTTTTTCCTAACGGAGGAAGTCAGAACAAATGGTAGTTTCTCCGTCTCTCTTTTTCCTTTCCTTTCGGGAGTTTTCGGCCAAATAACATAATCGCTGATTGATGAAGACGACTTATTTAATAAGACGTGTTCAGAGGCGAGCGATGAAGTGCTAGGCATTTGGTTGTCGAAGCTAGTATTTTCTTCTATTAGAATAGGAATATTTTCAATGTCAAACATTTGTTCATTTACGATAATTTCCAAAGTATGCTTAATAAAACCCTCATTTTTTTCATCCTGTAAATTTCTGATTTCAAGAGTTAATTCTGGCTCACAGATTTCAGATTGGATCGTCCCATGGAATTGGTCCGTTTCTCCTTGCTGCTCTGTATCTTCGCCTTTATCCATATCTTCCAGTTGATCAGTATTTACGGATGGACTTGCCTCCAAAAATTCTTTATAAACATAATACAACGTCAAAAAATCGGAATTATGTGCATCACTTTCAACAAAGTTTTTAAGCCTTTCGATTTTTTTCTCTCCAACAATCTTTTTAAATGCTTTGAATGTAATTTTACTGACTTCCATGTCTCTATCTTGTTCTTTTGTCTTGCCAGTGCATTTGTAATAATCGATTGCGGATACATTCCAAGGGAAAAGCCCACAGGCACGAAAACCATTTCTAATATTTTCTGGTTTTATATTATCAACCACTGTTTTTAAAACTGCAGTAAAATTGTCCTTTGTTACAACTTCAGTAGGGTGCTCTCTCCGAAACTTTAATACAGCACTTTTCCATCCTTCTTTTAAGGGCTTAAAACGGACACATCTGCAGGCTGCAAGATTCGAGTTGAGTTAGGGTACAGAGCAATTAGAATTATCCGTAGCTTTGTGCATAATTTGCTTATTTCATAAGTTAAATGTGTCCTGTGACCATCGACGAACAAGGCTATTGGAAATTTGATGTTATTTTTACTTAAGTAAGGAAAAAGAATGTTTCCTATATATTCGTATAACAGCTGATTTTCCATCCAACCGTTATCACTGCATCCAAATCCCCAGGTGTCAGGTATAGATTTAACAATTTCAGCTGGCAGTCTTCTGTAAGCATAGATAATTATAGGTCAGGTCACAACACCACAAGCTGAAAATGTAAACACCACTGTAATATTGTTTTTTGAATGATGTATTTCATAAATGTTTTTAGCACCTCTTGGTGTAAGAGCTTTTTTGTTCTTTGGGCAAAGCCAAAACTCTCCATTGTAGATTCTGTTGGGATCTTCAAGAATCTCAAATAATTATTGTTCCTTGTAATAGTCGTCCTTTAATAGTCTTTAAACATTAGTAAACCAGTTTCTTATGTCTGCTTCGGCTAGAACTGAGCTAGCTGCTGTTATTCCTTCTGCGGTTCTTAGAGTTATATTTGGGTGACGTTTTAGGAAGGAGTGATACCATCCTCTTCCTGGATGGTATCTTTAAATGGATTTTCTCTAGGGGCTGCGTCAAGGAAATATTTCACAGAAGCTTGAATGTCTTCCATTCTACGAGGAAATCCTTTCTTGTATGAGGTCAAAATCCATCTTTCTAGAACTGCTTCTTCTTCTGAAGTTAATACTGGGTGAGGTCCAAAAAAAACTTTATTATTAAATCTGACACTTGGCCGGAACTGATATGTATATATATATATAAGTGTTGCTCGAGGAATCTGATATAACTTGGAAACTTCTCTTTGACTCATACCATTTTCATACCAACGACTGCTTACTCTTAGAATATTTAAAGCTGTAATTTAGAGTGCCCATTTTTATGGAAAACAAATAATATCTAAAAATTTATTTTAGAAATTTATCACAGTAATTGGCTGGCCAATAACTGTTTATATACCTAAATTATTGATATAGTTATTGGCATAATAAATTCGCGCGTTTTTTGTTATCTAAAAATGTTTGGGGCCTAAAATTTGATCAGTTAGAAACTTAGTTTAATATATCATGCTAAATTATATCTATATCTACAACGAATAACTTTATAATGGATCAAAAAAAGGGGTACAATCCTTAAGAAATTCGTAAGATTTTACCTGTGAACAACTAAACTGGCGACAGCAAGAAGTAACCACACCCACTGTAGATTTGATTTATTTCAGTAACAGCAGAGATTCTTAATATTTATAAATTTATGTTAACATGGCCAATCACTATAGCATGGCCAACGATTGTATCATTTACCCTACTGATGAATAATAATTTCTTAAACTTTTGGATCACTAGGGCTTCCACGTGCCACTATTATATTTTACTCGTAAAGATTGCTGAGGTATTCTCCATTGATGGCCTCTGTTATGCCAGTTTATTTTTCTGAATATGTTTTCTAGAGTTGCAGTAAAGAGCTTTGGCGATATTGCCTCTACTTTTTGGACGCCTCTGGAAGTGGGAAATTCTGGAGTGTTTTTATAAATTTTTACCTTAGATTTTGCTTGTTTGCATATATTTGCTAAAGTCATCTTGATGTCCAGTTTGTCAATGCCTTGGTTGGTCAAAACTTCTATTACCGCCTTGGGATATATAGAATGAAAATCCTTCTCAAAATCTATGAAGGTTAATGAATCTATTTCTGAAGCCAGCTTGCACTCTTGGCTAAGCAGCATCTAATGCATTTGTTAATACTGTTGATGATCTTTGTGAATCCCTTGTATCTGATTGGTAGTAGACTTATAGGTCTGTAGTTTTTTATATTCTCTTTGCTAACGTTCTTATGAATGAGAATTGTGTTTGTATTCCAGTCGTCTGGTATGCATCTCAATATTAGGCAGTTTGTAAATATGCCTGCTAAGATTTTTCAGGTTTTATTGCCAGCGTATTTAAGCAGTTCCACTGTTGTGCCATCTATTCTAGCTGCTTAACCGCTTTTCATTTTTGTAATTGTTCTTCCGGAAGGATTTTTAATACATATTCTTGGTTACTGATGGCTTCTTGAAGTGTTTTAGGGGCTTTGTATATTTTGCTGTAGTTCGCTTTAGTCACGAGTTTTATTATTTTATTTCTGTCTGTAGTTCTGGTGTTTACGTTTGTTAGAGTCATGACTTGCTTCTTCACAAAACCCGCCTTTCACTCTCTTCCTTCATAATACGCCATATATTGTACGGGGATTAGGCGACTTATGTCTTCATGGACGTAGGAGGTACGATTCGTTGGCAGAACTGGCTGATTTTTTAGATCAGCTGTGACCCATTTGTCAGTATCAGTATTACTGGCTACTTAAATAAAATACTAATATGAACTAGGATTTAACGATAAGCTCTCACATAAGCCAATAAGTCAAGCACCGTTTTTATTTAAAATATTCTGTTTATACTTCACAATCATCTGACTACTGTTCCTTCTTCCTACTCGGCCATTTAAATCTTATAGAATAAATACTTTCTTGTATTTCTTAATTCCCTTTAATACGTTGAGTGTGTATTATTGTTAAATTCTTCTTTATTTCATATCGCAGCTTCTTTGTTGGGGGCATAAGCCTATCTGAGGACCACCTCCATTTAGTCTTAAACTTCTTTCCTGAGGTTGTTCCAAATATTTCAATAGCAGTATCTCTAATAATACCAGGCATATTCCTAAAAAAATGTGTTAAGAATTGCTTTTGTGTTCCAGCACATTTTTTATACTATTTTTTCCTAGAATAATTCCCATTTCTTGTCGTTGAAGATGCACGAAAAACAATTCTATAATAAATTAAAAGGATTTACAACTCGAACTGATATAATTCTCTAACTAAAAGGATTTGAATTAAGATAATAACTACGGTCTAATGGAATACCCGAGGTTGCATTTAGAAAAATACTTGTATTTATGAAAATTATTTTTGCTTAAAACATCCTAAAGAGTTGATACTTCAGATCAAAGAAAAAGATGCTCAACAAAGAAAGGATCAGGTAATAGATAAAATAAAGTATAAAAAACAGTACTAATAAATGTAAAATAAATTAGAGACGACGGTATATCGACATGTCTTTGCATACGCTGATGATATTGACATAATAGGGTGTATCAAGCAAGAGGTTCAGCAATTTTTACTAGAATTGACAACAACACCTAAACAGGTCGATCTATTTATCAACTTAGATCAAACCAAATACATGTCGGTTACTAAGGATCCTGTAGCAAATGAGAAGCGAGAAACAGTCTTAGAACATATTATGAACTTCAAAAACACTTCCTCTCCGAAAATGTCCAAAGAAGAACTAAAATTATTATATACAAAACACTGCTAAGACCGGTTCTCACATATGGGGCAGAAACATGGCCACTAACTTCTTCTTCTTCAGGTGCCATCTCCGCTACGGAGGTTGGCAATCATCATAGCTATTTTAATTTTTGAGGTAGTAGCTCTAAAAAGTTGTTTTGAGCTGCATCCAAACCATTCTCTCAGTTTCTTGAGCCATGAAATTCGTCTTCTTCCGATGCTTTTTCTGCCATCTATCTTTCCTTGTATTATCGCAGGATGCCATACTTCTCGCCCCGCATCACATGTCCGAGATACTGTAGCTTTCTTTCTTTAATTGTAAGTTCAACTTCCGTCTCTTTAACTATTCTTCTCAGTACTTCATTGTTCGTAACTTTATCTTCCCAGGAAGCCCTCATAATTCTTCTATAGGTCCACATTTCAAAGGCGTTAAGTCGTCTCTAACGCAAAAGGATAAAAGAGAGACAATTTTGAGAATATTCATGAATAAGATACTCCGCAATATATTTGGAGCTATAAAAGATAAAGGCAGTGACGCAAAAGTTATAAATTCGAATTATACCAAATCTTTAATGAATCAGATGTCGAAACTTAGCAACACAGCAACTTAGATATACTGGACACAAAATACGAATGCCAGAAAACACGATTGCCAAAAAGCTTACCTTTGGAATACCTACAGTAAGAAAAAAATTTAAGTCTACAACTATAAATAAGTTTTAAATATAAATAACTATACTGTGTCTTCCAATTAAGACCTTCAAACTGCGACAGTTAGTAGGGGTCATATTATTGAAGCTATTGTTAAATTTGAGTCGATAACAATCTACATAAGATCTAAGAGTAGTAGATCTAACGCATCCCAAAAAAGTCACTGTTTCGTGTTGATTTTGTGCTAGCACTGTTAAAAACGACTGTAATGTTTGGGCTATAATGATTTAGCTATTGTGCAGTAGGCATGACGAGTGATCTGATTTTTCTGGTTGACAAGCATAACATATTATTTGAATAAAATACGTTTATTAATAACTTTTACTAGATGCTTATTATACAATTATTACGAGAGGACTGTACACACACCACATTTATAATTCTAGACCCTGTTTGTCATGTAGATTGCGATTTCAAAATATATTATGTAGGTCATTGTTATACAAACATTTCTGCATAGTTAGTAGATTTGAGAATCTAAATATCAGCGTGTCATGTGTAGAGTAACCAAAATCAACATAATATTTTTGAAGTTATACTTCTATACGCACGGTCGGCGTTGGAAATTTGCATGAGAGTGAATCTGTGAAACCATTACATATGTAAGATAATGAGTAAGAGAGAGAAAGAAGATATATTTTCTATCTCTCTTCCTCTCTCGAGAATAAAAATATTCCTTTTGTATTATATATTTAATATTATATATATTATATAATAATATTGTATATAATATATTCATAATATTATATATAATCTAATATGTATTAATATTATTATTTATGTGATATGTTTTATATTATTTAAAATTAAACGTTTATAATTATTTTAGGCTTTTGTATTTCAAAATAATCACTGTTTTACCGAGAACTGTCATATTTGAAATCCGTTAGTGTCATGTCTAATTGGCAAATTCTTTACGTGTTTGGTTCATACGCTGGTGGTTCTGAGTTCGAATCCCAATTATGAATTTTCTTTTTTATTTTTGAAATATTTAAAAACCTCGCGTTAATCTTATTAAATATATGTAATATACGCAAAAAACATAAATTTTAAAATAAAATGAAAATTTACAACATAATCCGAGTTGTTGGTTTTTTATTTTTATCTTCGTAAAGTAAGTTAAATGTATATTGGCACTTTTAAATACTTATGAATATTACATTTTAATTTATATTGTATTATTATATTGAATTATGTTGCAGTGTATTTATTGTATTGTAATTTTTATATTAATAACAAAATAAACAATGAATTTTACTGCTGAGTATGTGTAAATTTTTTTTTGCATTCAACTCCTTTTATACATATAAAAATAAAAATATATATTTTCATTAAAATATTGATACAATCCTTCATTTACTATACTCCTATTACAGGTCAAATGTTTATATATAGCAAACGATGCACCATATACCTATATAACTAATTCTTTTTCTCTTTCTGCTCTCTCTTACCTATAGCATTACATATGTAATGATTGTGCAGATTGACTCCTATATAAATTTTTAACGGCGAACGCGTGTATAGAAGTATAACTTCTACCGGCAGTCCCACTGGACTGCCACACTCGTTTTTTATGAAAAAGGACTTAAAATTATCCCTGTTCCCGATACAGAAAAAAACGGGTGTAGCAGTCCAGTGGGACTGCTGGTAGAAGTTACACTTCTATACACGCATTCGCCGTTACAAATTTATTTGGGAGTCAATCTGCACAATCATTACATACGTAATTCTATAGGTAAGACATAGCAGAAAGAGAAACAGAATTAATAACAGCTTACTAACAATGAAGGATTGAAACAATATTTTGATGAAAATGTATATTTTTATTTTCATATATGTATGAAAGGAGTTGAATGCAAAAATTTTTTTACACATACTCTGCAGTAAAATTCATTGTTTATTTTGTTATTAAAATAATAATACAATACAAATTTAACTGCAATATTCATAAGTATTTAAAAATGACAATAATATACATAAAAAAAATACACTACAATACAGTGCAACATAATTCCATATAATAATAGAATACAAATTAAAATGCAATATCCATAAGTATTTAAAAATGACAATAATGTAATAATATTAATAAAAAAAAGTCCTCCCCGACTGGGAATCGAACCCCGGTCTCCTGCGTGACAGGCGGATATACTGACTACTATACTACCGAGGACATGACAAGAAGGTATTTCAAAATTGACAGTTCTGGATCATACAGTGATTTATTGCGATTATTATTTTGAAATGCAAAAGACTAATATAATTATGAACATTTAATAAATAATACAAAACATATCACCTAAATAATAATATTAATAAATATTTTATTATATGTATAATATTATATGTATATTATATTTTTATATATTATATATATATAATATTAAATTATATATACAAAAGCAACATTTTTATATTCGAGAGAGGAAGAGAGAGAAAATATATCTTCTGTCTCTCTCTTACTCATTATCTTACATATGTAATGATTTCACAGATTCACTCCCATACAAATTTCCAACGTGGAGTGCGCGTATAGAAGTATAACTTCAAAAAAAAAACGCGTGCATCATCCACGCAACGTGGACCAAGCAATCATCTACAGAACTCGTCAGTGGCGAGTTCTATAGGCTAATGATTAGCGACTTCTTTTGACATGAATTTGATGACATGGACACCAACGACATAGTTTCCACATTGGAGATTCCGCACGAGCGACTTGAGTAAATTTGAGGATACTTTAACGATGTTTATTTCATAAATAATGGCATCAGGAGACCTTTCGAACGAATACCTAAGTAATTTCTATGATAATTACTATTTAAATGGGAAAAAGCCACAATTAAAGGTTAAAGTACGTTTATTGACGTTTCCATTTCCACTTCGGAAATCGTTCTCAAAATACAAACATTAGTTTGTATCACTAATGTTTGTATTTTGAGAACGATTTCCGAAGTGGAAATTGAAACGTCAATAAACGTACTTTAACCTTTAATTGTGGCTTATTCCCAGTTAAATAGTAATTACTTTAAAATGCCACAAGAAAATAGCTTCAAAACAATATTAATTTCCAAGATATCTCACACATACTTTGGTTAGTTTAAATTTTAAGATATAAAAGAATTAATTAAAGACCCTATATAACGTAAGCGTATATCCAGTATTTATGTAAGTTCGTTTGTAATGTAGTTAAATTAAAAATAATATTTTTTTATCTTAGTTTCACAGTAGCTGGATAAAATATATAACTTTCTAATTAACATTTTTCCCAAATGCGAACTAGAAATACGAGCATCAACTTCCACAGCTTAACGAAGCCTGCCTCATACTTTAAATGCTTGTAGTTGCAGTAAAATACATGCTGGAAAGCCGCTTATTTACTAAATCTAAAACATAAATTTTCCAGCTAACCTCTCTCGGAATTGCTTTCGCAAAACGTCATTTAAAATTATTCTTTATTTGTTTTCTTTCAATAGTACTTATACACTTTGAAGTGGATTTAAAAGTATTAAATTTGTCGTTCGTATAAGGCAGCTGAAATTTTTCCAACAGAAATTAAACTACACAAGTTGAAATATACAAATTATGACAAGGTACAAAAGATTACAGCGATATAAAGACTTTTGGTGTATAATGAAATATTTTATTAAAAATATGATCAAAATTGATCAAAAATGATTACAATTCTTCAAAACGTTTTCGGTACTGTCGAGTGCCAAGAATATTAATTTTGAGACCCCAAAAAAGATGCAATAAGTTTATCACTTTTTCCCGCCGGGCATCTGCCTCAAACCCCCCTCGTAGGGGAGTAAAACATAAAAAAGAATCTGTACATTTTAAATAAAAATGTGTCAAATAAAAATGTAGCTGAGATAATTTTATACAAAAATGTTTATTCGCACTCTTTGTGTAGAATAAACCATTCTCTCAGAAAAAACGCTTGAAGCGAGCGTCGATTTTGAATGTCAGGTGCGTAAACTGTCTTGTATATTTTTTGGGGTCCCAAAATTAATATTCTCGGTAAAATTCAGCTTGTTCCTATGATTTTTAGAGGTTGAGTGGCAGTTTCGTCTTTGACGACTGGAGTCTTCTTCTTTATGTGCCGTCTTCTACCAAAAGTTGGCCACCATCAAACGATAGGTTTCTCTGTTTTGTGCCGCATGTATTATGTTTGCAGCTTCTGGTATTTGAAACCATTCTCTCAAGTTTTTCGGCCAGGATTTCTTCTTTCTGCCCAAACCTCTTCTACCTTCAATCTTGCCTTCCACGATAAGCTGTAGCAGACTGTACTTATCATTACGGAACACATGGCCCAGATATGGTGCTTTCCTCCTTTTAACAGTTGTTAACAATTCCACCTCTTTACCCATTCGTCTTAATACCTCTGTGTTGGTCACTCTGTCTGTCCAAGGTATTCTCAGTATGTGTCGATACAGCCACATTTCTAGAGCGGCTAACTTCTTTATAGTTGCTGCTGTTTACGTCCACCCTTCAACTCCGTAAAGTAGCGTAGAGAGTACGTAGCATTTCGTGGCGCGCCATCGGAGGTTAACGCTTAGGTGGCGGTTGCTTAAGAGCTTTCTCATTTTGATGAATTTGGATCTTGCTATTTCAATTCGGATCTTAATCTCTACGTCTGGGTTCCACTTACACTCCATCATTTACTGTATATCCCAGATATTTAAATCGGTGTACTCTTTCAATACGTTCGGCTTCAATATTCAGGTCGATATGTTGAATGTTCTTTTTACTGATCACCATAAATTTAGACGACTGGAGTAATAAGCAGTTTTGAATTCTCTCGTAGTATGAAGGATATGTCTAATTGTTTTTAATGTAAGTTTCTTTAAGCCTCTTCCTCCTCTGACCCATAATATGATAAAGAGAGGGCTGCAACTTCATCGATTGAATCCTTAAAGCGTGAGCTAGCGCAAGATTCATTCCTCTCAATTTTAAATTGGTTCACCCGTTAAATATTGTAAACTTTCAATCGTACTGGTACGAAAAGCTCCTGTAGTGGAGCTGGATACTGTAATACTGCTGGTATTTTCTTTACAGAAAAGTAAACAATTGTCCCAAAATCAAGTTTTAAAACCAATGCTTTTAAAATCTGATCCCAATTGCTGTTATACAATGCTTGTATTAAATTAAGTTCAGTTTGGTAAGATTTCTTAATATGTATAATGTGCATTTTCCAAGAGGGTTTTCTTATTTATAAACATTCATAAAAATTTTATGTGGTCTACATAATCTAAACTGTTTCCATAGGTCTGGATTTTGACTATATTTTGAGAATAAAATACTTTGCCATTGGTTGTAGATAATTGTAATTTCACAGATTTAGACCAAATCTTCAGCATATATCTTGCTTTGATGAGTTAAAAATACGTAATTTTTACGTCGTATTGTAAAAGATAATAGTTCGAATTTATCTACAGTCAGTTTTAAGGGTATTCTTCAGTTAAAGCAACAAATTACATAAGGGTATTCTTCAGTTAAAGCAACATTGGGATCAGTTATAATCACAAGATCAGTTATAATCATTCGTGTACTTGAAAAGATTGAGGGTTCATCTGAAGTTAACATTTCTGGAGTTTTAGAAACCGGCAATAAATCTAGCTCATGTGAATTCATGTCATGCGGAGCTTGTCGAACGGGAGACTCCATTGGTGATGCAAACGTAGCATTGGGTGCCTTGGATTTGATTTCTCTTCATATCATAAGTACAGCAAATAGCATTGGTGGATTTCTTTAAGTCAAATATGATACTCACGACATGTGGGTAATATAGCTGAACCTCTATTATTATCGTGTTTCATCAAAAAGAACATAAATTATCTAATAACACATTGGAGAAAATTTCCAGATTTTGAATACAATATTTGATTTATTAAAACGCATATGGCTCTATAAACTCCCGGCTTCAATTACACTTTAATACACTTGTGTTTATTTCGGGCAATGATAAAGTTAAAAATTCTATCGGACCTCCTCTACGTCGATAAACGCCACGTATGACCCACTTAATTTTTATACGAACCAAACTGACAATTCGATTTTTTAATTATACAGATTTGGTAGTATTTTATATTATTGGTTCGCTTTAAAGTTTAAATAAAGAAAAATACAAATAGGTGTTAAGCGAAAAGTTTTGATGAACGACTGGATGAGCTTATGGAAGTTACACTTTCATAAAAATCGGATACTGCCGTCTAAACCGCTTATTAGAATACCGGTTATATGAATATCTCGGTTTAAGGAAGAGAAATTTGAGGTCATGAAACGTTTCCATTTACTCCGTAATAAATTAATCCATTTATAGGAATACGTTTTAATAAAATAATACCGCTTATAAGAATATTTTTCAAATAAACGAATCATTTATCTACAATTTCCTAAAATAATTGATGGATTCGACCGTTACTTGATGGAAATTCATTTTCGGTGTTTTATTGTTACAATTTCCTAAAAATTTAAAAGATGTCTGATTTACTGGTATCTGTCATATAGCACTTTTGTTATTTCTCTAAAAATTTCTATTGCCCACCCACTTCGTTGCCCAAAATCTTGCCCAAGTACTTTCGCTTCCTAGAGCATCTTCAGGGGCATACAGGGCAAATACAATAGAAAATTGTACCATAATAGTAAATTATAAATTAAAGAAAAATCAATATATAGTCGGGTAAAGAAAGGAGAGAAACCTCGTAAAGGAAAAACTTTGTTTATATACAGAAGATGTAAGGTTATTATAATGAATCATAAACATATCAGCAAACGAATTGGGGTAACGACATAAGATCAGTAAAGAGGTGATACAACTGTAAGAGTTTTCAGCACTAGTAGAAGGAAAATATACCTAATCAAAAGCTGTATTACTGTACAAAATCAAGATCTACAAGAAGTCAAAAATTAGTGCCCTAAAATAAGTAGCGCAAATTAATTAAAGAATTAAAGAAGAAAGTTTATTCAGAAAATATATTCATCAGTGTGCAAAATATCATAAAACAAAATATTTAAAAAGTACCCATAATAAAAGCCATTGAAAGGAAACAATTATTGTGGTATGGCTATATAAAAATGATGGAGGAAAGTAGATTGTTTAAAATAACTTATGAAACAAGAAGAATAAAAACCAAGGAGAAAAGGGAGACCCAGGTAAACCTGGGTACATTACATCGAGAAGAAACTGGGACAAAATGAAACACTTATCAAGGAAATGGAAAAAATGAAAGAAGTATATAAAAGATAAATAGCTCCAAGGACTTTTGTAGGGCATAAAAAAAACTTAAAAGAAAAAAATAACAGCGAAAACAATAAGCGGTTTTGAGGTTTACAGTGAATAAAAGTTTTCGAATTCAAATGGTATTTTATACACACCAGCTTTGTCTTTTTTGTTCATTGTTAAGGTCGTGGCATATTATCGTGCACGTTGCGTTTCCAGCACATAGCGTTTAGTTTCCGAAAAATATAGTTTAAATGGTTTTAAATATGAATAACGCACACTGTCAGGGACATAGGTCGTAACCGGTTGGTAAGAATAATGTGCATTAGATGTCCGTCGTTCTCCCCTTGTTGTTTATTTAGGAACTTGTTTGATTTTGATATAGAGTATTTAAAAAAATAATTTTCGAGGCTATTTTGTCATTTATGCATGTGTTTTTATTGCTTTGTGACAATTAACCACGGAAGTGATAAACAAGTAGGACTTTTGTACGGAAGTGATACCTCTTCTTTTAAAAAATACTTTTTGGTTTGATATGTATGGCTTCGTTAAATGTAGTATTTTGTTTTTTAACTGAAGGTGAAATTAAATTTAAAACATATTTAAACTGAATCCTATTCATTCTAAAATAATTGTTAAACCTATTAATTATTATTAAATTCCTATTAAAAACAGATTCGAAAATTTTTTAAATACTCTGTATCAAAATCAAATAAAGACCTAAATAAACAACAAGGGGAAAACGACGGGTATCTAATTAACATTATCCTTACAAACCGGTTACGACTCGTTACGCAGCCGTCGGCATCAGTAAAATATTGTGTTCGAATATACTGAACAAGTGTCTGAAACGCAATGTTCCTGACAGTGTGCGTTGTTCATATTTAAAACCATTTAAATTATATTTTTCGGAAACGATATGTGCTGGAAACGCAACGTGCACGATAATATGCCACGACCTTTAGATTTAGTGTAGACTAAATGTACAGGCTGTTGGTAAATAAATGCAACAAACTGGAGGTGTTGAATGTTTTCTTACAAACTGATAAGAAATTAGTTGAGATATGTAAATGAAAACTGGTAGATTTTAAAAGGTAGTTATTGTTTATTTTAAAGTTATTTGTTGACATATTTTTATAAATTTTATATTCCTTATTGGCACGCATATGAGTAATAGTATAAAATTTGTTAAAGGAAAAAAAAACTGATACGCCACTGAGTTACTTTAAATAAATAATTTTTGTGAAAAAAATCTTTATGAAAATGAAATGAATTATAGGCAATTTTTCATTTTATACATTATCAAAAATTGTTTAATAAAATAACATGAAACCAAGACAAGAACAGAATGTAATATTAATAAAAATTTTAAAATAAAAGCAAACCTACAACAAATGTTTAAATTGACTTCCCTCAGCCGTGATTCAAGATTTAACCCTTCCCCTCCTCATTGATTGTTGTATTTGATTTTAATATTTGCTTACACATTCCTCGTGTATTTTTTATTGTCATAAAGCTGACTATCATTTTATTTCTCAGTTCATTAAATAAGGACATAAAAAAACAGAAAAATGCAAAAGTATACATCGTTTAACAGAGTGGTTTAAACTAAGGACTTAGAAGAAAACCTCAAATGCAAAAAACTAGACAAAGACCTACCATATTTAAGTGATTACATACATTAATGCTAAAATGAGTTAAAACACCATCATGCATAAACTACAAGTGTTATCTCAGCTGTAGAGGAACTTCTTTAAAACGAGTAGTTAACTCTGCCTATAGAAAATCAGGATAAGATTTTTCTATTGGTCATTGTGGAAGGAAATATGCACCGATTAAATAATCATCAATTACTCCAAAAAGTTAACTAAAAGCTGTTACTAAAAATAAACTTCACAGATTCCATGTGATTTTTCCGTAGTCCATAAATGTTTGTTATGAAAATTTCGTATACATAGTCGTCCAAAAGTCACCTGGTAACTAAACAAAATACCATTTTTAAAATTATGAATGTGATTGATTTGATCAAGAGTCCATTGGCAAAAAAGTAGGCACGGAAAAAAGTATATAGGTAGTGGAGCTTGAACACGTTGGATATGAAACGGATACAATTGATGTTCTTTAAAAATTTTAAAGGACAATATGTTGGCAATTTGTCTAGTACTTGTTTCAGGTGACTCCGCAATTAACTCAAGAACTGCTTCTTCTGTTTGGACAGTTCGTACTTATCGAGATTGCTTGCAATCAGCCGTTTGTTACAATTTTCATTACTTCGACCGTATACAAAATGTATGAAATTTCCGCATTTTAGTTTTTCCATTTATTTCAGCAAAAAAAAATGTTACAGTAGGTGGTAAAGTAGATGTCGCGGAGCTTTGTACTACTTTTTCTATTTTTTTTTAAATTTAAATAATATTTTTAAGATTGAATAAAGTAATTTTATTATTTATTTACTATCTATATTTAAAAAATATATTATATTTAAATAATTCAATGAATTATTGTGTTTGCTCCTAACGCCACCTGGTTAACGTATTAACAAAGCATACGTTGTTTACGACGCCATCTTGTGGCGTTAGTTCCGTGACGACGCCATCTTGTGGCGTTACTTTCGTGACACTTGCCTCAGCATTCTACTGAAATGAAAGCATTTGAGAACACGTGTTTATATAGCACACTGTTATTATATTTTTATGCAGAATTACCTAGTAAAGTTTATGGAACTTATTTACTAACAAACTACTAAAATTACTCAATAACGCATATTAAAAACGAATCTGTTCAATATGTCGTATACAACGTTACATGGATTTAAACACTAATGGGTACTGCTAAAATATCAAAGCTCATGCATGTTTTTTCATTAAAATTGAATAATTACCAACGATACAGCGATCTGTCACGTTTTCCTAATTTGACAGAAGACAAATTGGGGCCTAACAGGGCCTTTGTGACATGATACAATATTAAAAAGTCGAAATTGCCGTGTATGCAGGTTAAAACAATAATGCCTTACCATTGTCGTAGTTGTCAAATTCTGTTTTGCATTTAAATCGTAGGTATAAAAATTTACATAGAAAATTAAAAATTGCTGTGGAATATTTACATAATATTCAAATTCGAGGAAAAATGTTTTAAAATTGAGACAGACAGTTACTGTTTGGCTTATATTAAGTTTAGCTCACGGTAGAAACGTTAATGTAGGTAAAACGAACTAATATTTTATATAATATAGCATATTTAATCCATAAAAGGCTAGGTTTTATAATAAATATATGTTTTTCTTTTATTTTGTGGGTGATTCTAAACTACGGGGCAATAATCTTGACAAAAGTGATGTAAGTACAATAACAAAACCAAAAACCCAAAAACAAAATAGATCATGGTGAAAATGATATGTACAAATGTCTCGAAGTAAAGCAAGCGCGGAAAATTGCCTATAAGCAAATGAAAACTAAGTTACCTTTAGAGTTTATACCAAGGATAAAACATTGACTTAATGACAAAAATGTTTTTAAGCTTTTCATTTTGGTACTGCTATGTGGACTAACACGGACATGAAGAATCTTTAGCCAAGAGTACAAACACTTCTTACAAATGCAGAAAAATATCACTCTGATGCAGTAGAAAAAACGTCATAACAGTAGTGTTTGGAGGAAAAAGGACTTATGGATAAAGTTGAGCAATTATAAAAACCCATTGCTTTTAATAACTTATTTTTAAAAGTAGGCTTAGACATCCACTTCTAGCATCGAGCAAGCTGTGCAGTGGAGAATACCATACTGCTTACACTGAAGGGACAAGAAATGCGCATAAACCACGTCTCTCAGGAAGAAAAAATGCATACCAGGAAAAGTAAACTCTACATGGGCGACATAGGTAACCAAGATTATGTCGACTATATAGTGTCTAACAATTGGGTGAAAGGAAATATGTTCACTAAAGCAGAAAGTTCTATACTCGACATGCAGAATCCAACCAGATTATCCAACCAAAACCTTTTTTTTACATCTTTAAAGAGAAGAATAATCATACAGACACCCGTGACTCACACAGGTACTGTTAGATTACTAATACCCTAACGAAGTTGTGCCCGGACGAGATGCCAGAGGGAGTTAGACCTTTGACACTTCGTCACGTCACCGCTCCGAGACGGTCCGCATCCAACTAAAAACCTCTTCTCTGTCACTCCAGACAATCAAGATGGAAGGGCTGGTTAAGGCAAAACATTTCTCCTGATGCCCTGCTATTACTCGATTGTCATTCTTTCTCCCAAACATTCATCGGGAAACCTACACCCACACGAACCACCAAAGACTTTCAACCCCCTGCCTTGAAGAGGCTGCCATCTATCGTTAGTCTCTCATTCGCTCCTATTTCGGCCTGTGACAGTCCAAAACCCCACCGAGATGCTACTCGCTCATTTTAAAATTCTGTTGCGAGTTTCCTCTCCTCTTGTTCTTTTGAAGAGAGCAGCTCCCTGGTAAATTTATATTGTTCTGAAGCTATTTTCTTGTGGCATATCAAAGTAATTACTATTTAAATGGGAATAAGCCACAATTAAAGGTTAAAGTACGTTTATTGACGTTTCAATTTCCACTTCGAAAATCGTTCTCAAAATACAAATATTGGTGTTTGTATTTTGAAAACGATTTCCGAAGTGGAAATTGAAACGTCATTAAATGTACTTTAAACTAAAATTGTGGCTTATTCCCATTTAAATAGTAATTATTTTGGTAAATGTTGTGGATCCGTGTCCACCATTACTCATCCCTCATTATTTTCTTCACCATTTCTCTCACGGAATCAAACATTCTGCAGTTACACTCTCTTTCAAGCGTATCTCTTTCATCCGCCCAACTCTCACAATTCAACATCGTGTGTGTCACAGTATCCGAGAGACCACAGTAAAAGCACTGATCAAACTGTGCCCTCATAAACCTGAAAAAGTAGCTGCTTGGAAGCCAATCCAACCAAAAACTACCTACAATATAACGTCAAAGATTGTCAGATCCAAAACTATAAATGTCAATATGAATGTCAAGCCTAAAAAACCAACCAATATGTCTTCTTAGGAAAAGCAACAAGTATTGACTTACATTTTTTCTACCAATGTTAAAAATTAATTTATTTTACGTTTAACGTAATATTTTAACTGAAGTTATGCTCCAAATCGATCGGTCGATCCTAATTTATAACCCAAGTCTAATGTTCAAAACAACACTCGTGTTTTTCTACATTATGCAAATCTAATGCCGTTTATATGAAATTTACTGTTATAAAACAAAAACCTGTTTCAGTTTATGGAAATATGTACAAATAATTTAATTTTAAAATACATAGTCAAAAATTAAGCTAATATTAAATTCTCCTTCTTAGAGTGCCGTCTAGGCACTCTAAGAAGGACAATGGACAATGGAAAAAATCAGCCGTACACAGTTTGGTTTTAGGAACGCAGTGGGTACTAGAGAGACTCTCTATACTATACTACATAGATACTACAAAAAGAAGAAGAAGAGTACCGGGTCCCTACGGAATTTTCAATCATAATAGCTATTATTATTTTCGAACCTACTACTCTAAACAAATTAATCGATTTGCATTGATACCAATCACGTAGATTCTTCAACCAAGAATTCACCTCTGGCAACAGATCTTCTACCTTGAATAGTGTTGGACATAATAGTCCATCATAAAGAGCGCTTAGTTGAGTTCAAATGTAAGCAGTGAACTAGATAGCTCCTTTATTTCACTAGTTCATTAACACATAGTTGCAGGAGAGATTAATTTACATATGAGTAAAACGTAATATTGTTTTATCGTATGCACATAAGAAGTTTATTTTTGATAACGCCCATTTAAATTTATATTAACTTTGAAAATATTTTATTAAAAAATTCATTTTTTTTTTTAAAGCTAAACATAGAATATATAATTTCACAGCGTAGATTTACTACTCACCTGCTCACTGTTGACCAGTCATCGAACGCATATACACACAGTGATCAACCCTGCCCCTAAAGAACATGTGTATACCATTGTAAAGTGAGATCCACATTTCCGAAGGTCAAACCGGTCACACTTCGCTATTGAAGTGGTACCTATCTGATCCCCAGGCTTTTCTTCCACCTCTCCTCAGCGTGTGTCTCACGAGGAGGCTTATGATCTGAAAGTTACTTTGGGTGCCCTGAGTAATGAAACACCCTCTGTTTTTACTGACTGTGGTTAAGCCACCTAACTGTAGGGGTAGCACACATATCGGCTTTTCTCACTATTTACTTTACTGATCTATTGAAGTTACTCTAACTTAACATCGGGACTTGAGTCAATAAAGGAAAAAAGTGTCTGTTTCGAACAGAGAGCCACTACCCTGAGTTGATGACTACCTGTCCAAAAAAATGTGTGTGCTTGGCCACTCAGCCGCCGAGTTGGCAAAATAAATTTTGTTCTCCCTGCCGGCTGAGCATCCGAGTGAGATCCCGCCAGCGAGCCCATGTATGCCGCACATGCCCTCAGTGCTCGCAATTTACGAAAAGATCTGCATTTGATCTGCCTGAGGAGCCTAGTCTGCTATTGCGGTTATTATAAAAGACCTGATACTTTTTACTTATTACTGAAAAGGCCTTTTATACGTTTATATATTTAGTTAACTTAACTACTCACTCTATATTCAGCGATTCTGCGATGACTTAGAGTGAAAGAGTTTTTTGTTTGTTGTATTTTTTTGGTTTTTGTTTTTTTTTGCCTATAACTAACTAGTCTGACCTACGTAGTTCCTTCTTCTTTAATTAAATCACGCTCTCTCCCCATCCATTTCAGCTCCTCCGCTCACGTTTGTCGTTCGTCACGTATCGACTCGAAGATTCAAATTGAACCGCTCCTGAACGATGAACGACTGAGCGAACTAGTTTATTTAGTTCACGTATCCGAGCCGGTTCTTTGAACTAGTTCGCTCATGAAATACACAAGCCTATCCTTGAATCCTTCCCTGTATCATGAGTCTTTAAATTTCATGTTTTGGTCCCCTCCAAACTTCCCTTTCCTTTTTGGAAAAAGAATTAAAGATCGCTGGGAATGAAATATTAGAAAACGATAACATCGAGGAAAGCTGGAAAAAACTCAAAAATAACATAATTAACGCAACAACAGAATCACTTGGAAAGAGGAAAGTAACGAACACTAATATATCGAAAAAGAAAACACCATGGTTTAGAAAGGAAGTAAAGACAAATTGCGAAAAATAGAAAAAAGCCTTTTTACAATACAGAACACAACAAACACAACAGGTATACAATCTCTACGAACGAATCAGAAATGGAACGAATACTTTACTCAGACAAATAAAAAAAATACTTTCAGAGCTTCTCAAAACAGATGGAACACGACTTCTAGGGAACACAATTTACAACGTATAACCTTTTTAATATAATCGCCAGAAAATTTAACATGTCAATTATCTCAAAAAAAGACAAAATGCATGGTTATAATAGCAAATTTACTAAGATGTAAATTGGAACTGGAAGGTCAGATAGTATAACAGGTGATGGAGTTAAAATATCTAGGCATCACATTATCTAGCTACGTAAAACACGAAACTGGTGGAAGATCAAGTGAATGTATACAGGTTGCCTGAATTAAATAATATGGAGAAATTAAAATATCGGGAAAGAAATGAAAGGCAGAAGTTACAAAACAGTCATCAGTCCGATAACGTCATATGTTTTAAAAACAAGACCTAATAAAAAGGATATTAGAAACAGCAGAGATGAAAACACTTAAAAAAATTGGTGGTAAGACACTGTGGGACAGAGCTATAAGTACAGATATGCGACATATATTTAAGCTGGAGAACATCAAGAACTGTGTAGATTAGTTATGTTTCTTTCCCAACCCTCTCTAGTACTTTTTTATATAGAAATTAATATTTCTGCACGTTAGGACTGGGTTTATTTATATAAATGCTGATCTTGCAATCTCTATTCGCCTATTTATTTCTGCAGTATAATCATTGGTTTCATTGAGCAACGTTCGCAAGAACTGATATGTTCTACTTGTTCTTTTACGTTACCGTTTATTGTCATAGGTAGACTAAGACTAGAGGAGAGGAAATGGAGGGATGGTGTAGACGAGGACGCGAGAAAGATCGACAAAACAAACTGACAACGGTTGGAGATAAACAAAAATGACTAGCGAAATAGACTGGGGAAGGTCGAGGCTCAACTAATGGTTTATCACCACTGAAGATGACGATAATAGCATAAAATAGGACGTGTGATGCCATTTATATTAGCTATTAAATAAATTTCTTTGGCAATCTTTTTATGTTTAGTTTAATTCCAAAATGTATACCCAAAACGCTTGTAAATAAGTTGTGATCATACACTTGGTGAATATATAATGCCCAAAGAACTGTCGAGGATAAATAAGAAAATATTGTTAGAATATTTTTAAAAAACTCTCCTCGGTATTTTATTTACTCTTTAATTTTTGTAACTTTTTGTGCTTGTTAAATACGCCGTCGGTCCCTGAAGAACACTTATCCTAAGCCTACTTAGACAGTTGCACTTAGATCCTACTTCTTGGTTTCCTCCACCTAATTACCGAGAAGCCAAAAACTTTTACCAGAGCGATAATACGAATTGTAGAAAATTTCCCCAGGCACTTGTAAATTGTGCAGTTGGTGGCTGTGAGAAGGGTAAGACTGAGAAAACGGAACAGTCAGATTGAAATGGGGCTTAATCAATATTACAAGTTTTAGAAATAAATATTTTAAGCACTTTTCAGAAAGTCGCATCTGGGCTTATTGATTGATGTGGCACAAACAGTTGAATATAGTTAGACTTGATAATGCAATAGTTAATTGAGAATTTACTACGGGCAGTAAATAAAATATTGGGGCGTAAAATAAAAAGAATCTATTTCAAGTAAAACAATATTTAAAAAAGTTGTTCTGTTTTAAGAAAATAAATTCTAAGAATTTACTAAAAAATTAGCAATTATCAAGACGCGTAGACTCCAAGTATAACAATCTAACATTAAAGATATACCGTGGTAGTATTTTGTGATTTATTCAGGTGAACTGTAAAGCGTTACGTGTCCAACTTAATCTTTTTAGTTTTTTCTTAATCGTTAGAATGATACCACCAAATCCTTTTCCTTTACTTTAATTTTTGTACTATCTGCAAATATATTATTTATCTGATATATTGTCCTATAAAAAAGAAGAATGCGATTTCCAGAGGAAAAATCTGTAACAAAAACTAATAATTTAACATTTGTTTTATTTTTCTTCGTTAATAGAAGAGTTAAAGACAATTTGTTTTATTCAATTTGTCCTCAGTTTCACTATTCCATTTATCATTTTGCATAAAAAATTTTATAATAGCAAACCATTGTAGTGTAGGTGCATATATATCTTTCACGCCAGCTCAAGATTTATTAGATTTTCTGATTTTGCAACGTGTACATCGCAGATTTTTTATTTTGTATTTCAATTCTGAAACACCAAAGTGCTCTTTACCCATTCCTGCTACTGTAGCTTCATAAACAGTGACGCATTTGCTTTTATTTCTATAATCAATGCAGATTATATTCTACAGACATTTATTTACAGAACAATTTGACTAATTTCGTAGTTTCTGCCTCCGACCACTTCATTTTTTACATAAAATATTTACAACGTCACGGAGTTTTGTTTATTCTCGACTATTGACTAGCAGAACACTGTTTTCATTAGTTTAGTGGTGGTAGACTAGAGGCGTAAGACAATTCGACATCAATTTTATTCAAGTGTATGCACCTACAACAAAAGAAACAGAAGAAGAGGTAGAAGAAATATACCAAAGCGTTAATCAAATCGTGAAAAGTTTGAAAAAGCAAGACCTAATATCATGGGTGACTTCAATGCCAAAGTTGGGGCTAACAAAACATCATCTGCTGTTGAACCATTTAAAATAAGAAACGGGAAGGATCGGGTAGATACATTGGAGATTTTTGCGGAGGCAAATCAATTAGCCATAATAAGCACCTGATTTAAGCTACACCCAATTGTATACTTGAAAATCTCCAGAGGATTCTGTGGAAAGGATTGTAAGAAATTAGATTGATTAAATGCTAGTAAGTAAAAGGTACAGGAACAGCTGTACACCTGTCGAAACATACCCGGGGGCAGACAAATTCTGACCATGTACCAGTTGTAGATAATTTTAAAATCAGCATTAAGAATGTTACAGGTCGATGAAGAAATATGCTGTTAGAAAACTGAAAGATCCTGATGTTGGACTAAAGGTGAATGAAAACCTTAATACAAAGGTGCTAAACTGCAAAAATGCAAGAAATGCAGGAACTATAAAGACAAGTCTGACCATCATATAAAAAACAACAATACTTGAACTTGTGGATCAGAAAAATAAAACAAACAAAATCTCCAAGAGTATAAGAGAATACATACCATTGTCAGAAAAAAGATTAAAGAAGACAAAGAGAAACAAAAAAGAAAACAATGTAAAGAAATAAAAAAGTACCATCATGAGTCGATGTGATAACTTTAATGTCCATCAAACAAAAGGTGAAGGAGATAGCTGGAACGTTCAAAAAATGCAGCAGCGAAAAAATAACAGATGATGAAGGCAATCTTGCCATAACCAGAGAAGATACAAAGAAAGTATGGGAAGAATACTTGGAGAAACTTTTCCACGACCTTAGAACAATAAAGGAACCCACCATTGAAGAAAATCCAGGTCCCGAAATCCTACCAGAAAAAAATAACGGCAGCCGCCGAAGGATAAAAATGCACTGGGACTTAATGACATTCCTGCAAAACTGCTAAAGCTATTAGATGCAGAACAAATAAAAATAATAACTGAAATATTTAATGAAATATACAAGGCAGGAAAAATACCAGTAGAGTAGCTCAAATCTGAGTTAGTTTCATTGCCCAAAAAACCAGGAGCAAAAGTTTGTGAAGACTATGGGACCATAAGCCTAATGAGCCATCTGCTAGAGTTGTTTTACGGCCCCTTAAATGTTACGTGTACTCAGTGCTTCTGTACAGAGTAAAAACGTGGACATTGAAGGCGGACACTCTATCAAAAGTCACCACTGAAGAAGTACTACGGAGGATGAATACAACCTCGGATTTGGTCAACATCGTGTAGGGCCGTAAGCTGCAGTACTTGGAACATATAATGAGAAATCGAGGCAGATATGAGCCACCCCAAAGCATTTTGCAATGTAAAATTAAAGCAAAAAGGGCTCCAGGACGAAGAACAATATCCTGGCTTACTAACCTGAGGGCATGGTATAAAAAGACCTCGACACAGCTATTCCGTATAAGTCAACGTTCGGAACGGGCAGTTACCCTAAGAAGAAGAAGAGTAGATGAGCAGTGGTGGGAGAAGGAAAATAATATAGTAACTATACCACTGTGCCACTATACTACTCTACTCTACTCTACCGTAATCAAATACTCTTGAAAACCTGCCTTAATCTAGCAGTATTATGCATATTTGAGAGGCAATTGAGAAACATTATTCTGCGAGAAGAATGGTTTAGAATTGAGCTGGATCTCATACGAGCATTTTATTTAAGGCTAAATACGATCGAGATAACTTTGTTAATTTGAAATGTTCAATAGAAATATCCCAATAACAATAAGAAAACAGGAGACCGGCCCTGGCAAGGTACGGTTAAGTTTTACTGATAGCGTACTCCTAGTTTTTAATAAAAACAAGTGGTTTTATTAAATAGTTTTTTAAAATTAAAGTGTTTATCTACTAGATACTACTCCGTAAGTCATATATACGTAAATATTATTTTATTATTGTGAAAAGAAAACGTCAAATAATAAATATACACTACCGTACAATCATTTTGTGAGGTTAGCTGCTTTAAGTAGCTTATAGTAGCATCCGATCTAACCAGTCCAGTAAATCAACGTTCGAATATCACAAACAGTTATGCTTTAGCCGCTTCACATTCTTTTCCGAGTAAGAACCAAGCAATTGTATTTAGTTGTATCGATAATGCTAAACTGCAGGATTATCTCATTCCTTTGGGTACAATCATCAACCCAAAAAATATTATTTTTTCATCTAGATTATCTCATAATAGAATCTGCATGTATTTGGCAAACAAAACCGTAGTAGATAACTTCATGACACAACATGGCTCTAAAGAAGTACTCGGCGAAGTTGTAACAGCACGAAGACTTGTCTCTCCAGCAGAAAGACTAGTCTTGTCTGGAGTCTGCCCGTCAATTCCTCATCAAGTATTAGTTGAAGAATTACAGAATATCGATTTAAAGCTTATTTCCCCAATAACATTTCTGAAAATTAGCTCGACTCTTTCCGAATATAGTCACATATTGAGCTTTCGGAGGCAAGTTTATATAAGCCGTATAACATCACCAATTCCAGATTCTATTCTAATAAATTTCGACCAAACACCTTACCGCATATTTTTGTCTCAAGGTACACTCACCTGCTTTATTTGCAAAAATACAGGACACATACCATCCCAATGCAAAACCAGTTCAGTAACGGAATCAACTCATATTGAGTCAAACAATGAAGTACCAAATCAAACAGCTTCAACAAGTATACTACACAAGGTACCAAACACCCAGCATTCATCAAGTTATCCATTATCAAATCCGAGCATATCACCTACACCTACAAATCTCCACAGCAAAGAAACTACTAATACTCCTACTCATAGCAACACTTTTAATCAATCTCATTCAGCGGCAATACTGTTTTCACAAACTTCGGAAGAAATATTTTCCAATCTATCAGCTCCTTTTCCTTTAGATACAACTGCAGAAAATTCTAATAAAACTGATAAATCACCACAATTTTTTGAAACAACCAATTCAATACCTCCAGTAGTTCCAAATGTAATAAAGCCACATCATCTAAGTGAAAACTCTAATAGCAATTGCGAAAACGCAAGTTCTTCCATAAAACGCAGTATTGGTGAGATCGACACGCCTCCCTCAGATTCAGCAATTTCATCAGAAAATCTGTTTGCAAAACCCAAACTCTCTAAACCAAAAAAACCGCGCTCATCTAAAGTTCAATCTACACGGAAAATTCTTGAAAATTTCATTGATAATCATACCCCACCATTCCACCAATTGTTTTAAATTTCCACCAATTGTCCTTACTGATTGATAATGTCCAAGGCTCCCCCGACACTATTAGCGTCGTTAAAGAATTTACAACTGATATGGTTGGTTTACTCCGTCTTTTACAAAGCAGCTATCAATATGCAAATGATAGATCTACAAAAAGCAAGTTTACAAAACTTCAAAAGAAACTATACACCCACTTAGGGAAAGAGATTTCTGACTTAGATAGTGACTCTTCTGTAGACAATCGTTCAGTATCATCTAACTCCGATTCTGTTAACAAAATTCAACTCGATACTTCAATGGAACATTGATGGATTCTTCCATCGTCTCCCTATGTTACAGCTTCTTTTATCTGAATATTCTCTAGATATTATTTGTCTACAGGAGACAAACTTAAAGACCAATCAGTTGTACAATTCAAAAAATTTTACTTGTTTCCGCAAAGACCGTACAGATGCAAGTCGTGCAAGCGGTGGTGTAGCAATATTAGTAAACAAATCCATCGAGGCGATACAAATTCCAATAGTCAGTGATTTGGAGGCCGTTGCTATCAGAATCATATCTACCAGTTTAGTATCTATTTGCAATGTTTACCTTCCTTGTGACAAACAAGTAAGTTCTGATAGCCTTTGCAGGTTATTAAGCAACTGCCACGTCTTTCTACATTCATTAAAACACATTTTTCCGAAACATCCTTTTGAAAAGTTGCTAAAATACCAGCTTTCCCAAGCTCATGAACATGGAAGAAACGTCCAGTTTTTATGGGTTCCCTTACACGTCGGAATAACAGGAAATGAAGAAGCTGACAGGATTGCACGAGAGGCAATTTTAAGTGATTTGTCGGAGCCGATAGACAAGTGTGTTTCCAGTGACTTAAAAGCTTATTTTAAAAATAAAGTGTTGTGTTTGTGGCGAAATGAGTGGTGTCAAACTAATTCCAATTTAAATAAAATCAAAAATAATGTGTCTCAGTGGTTTCCATCGTCGCGCAATAGACGAGAACAAATTGCGGTTGCGCGTTTACGTCTAGGACATATCAGATTAACGCACTCCTACCTCTTCACAAAGAAAAATCCACCTATATGTGATCAGTGTAACGTCCGATTAACAGTCGAACACTTTTTAACAATTTGTAGTAAATATGACCAAGAAAGACAGCGCTACAAGATCCCAAACGCTCTACCACAGACTCTAGGTCAAAACTGTTCCTGTGACAATTTAGTAAATTATCTCAGATCCATAAACATTTTGTATAATCTGTAGGTGTTTAACTTTGTTATTTAAATTTTGTTCCGTCGCTAATAACCTTTTGGTGGATGCGACATCTTTTTCTAATAAAAAAAAACATAAGAAAACAGTATTAACTACAGAAATTGTAGAAAACTGAAATCGTCATTAGCGTTTAAACAATCTCAAGAATTCCATAATAAAATGGATCTTTCTCTTCTTTATTCCATCAGAATTCCAGAAGTAAATTTTTAGCTTATTGCAAATAATTTCCTCTCGTCTGATTTATGTCGTACATTCTACTGACATTCTTCCAATACCGACGAGAAAATAAAAATTTTTATTAACTATAATTTACACGTTGAGCTAGAAAAATCTCTCAGATTTAAAGGATTTTCTAAAGTTTTCACTTTGACGAGTTATTGATTTGTTCATGAAAATGAATACTGCCTTTGTTTCCTGTTTACGGCAAACAAGGACGTAATAATAGATTGACAACGAACAGTTTTCTGTGTAAACTATATAAAGCCTTTGTTTTATAAAACATCAACAAGAAGTTTTACCTTTTCTGCTCCATTAAAAAGTTTGTATAGAGTATACCATAAAGAAAATGATATAATCGTTTTTAAGATGTAGTAAAGTAAAACAAATATGGATAGATATATACTCCAGGAAACAAAGCATTTAAAACTCGAAAAGTTACTGGGTGTTGTTTTTCAACTAGAATAACTGGGGGAAGTCAATAGAAAAGGTGTATCATCTCGTGGGTTTGAAAGTTTTTACTGCGTTATTGTTTTTTATTAACATTTAAGCAAAATAAGTTACTTGTTTCATTCATTTCAATATTGTGAAAAAACTACGCATTCTAGATAAAAACTTTCAACAAACGACTTTCTTAAAAATATTTGCTCTTTCAAATGAGATTTTCTCAAATTTGTGTTTATAATTACCGATTAAAATAAACAACCAAAATATTTAAACTTCTACTGCATAAATTATTGCAAACACAAAATAATAGTTTATTACTTTATGAGGTGGAGAAGCATGACTTTTCTTGACGTGCCCGATATTACGCGCCGAACGAAGTGAGGCGCGTAATAGAGGGCAAGTCAAGAAAAGTCGCTTCTTTGCCGATACTATTTTTTCTTCAAACGTAGCAATTTTCAACCATAAATAGTACAATTCATACGCTATTTTTACTCGAAATTAACTGTGACAACTATCAAAGTCGTCTAGATGTTAGAAATTAAAATAATTAAGTCGTCGGTGGGATTTGCGTCTCCCTGGTTACATTTGTTTGACAGTTGTTTGCAATTTATTATTAAAGACAGCTTATTGTTGTAACAACCGCAAGCGCAAATTTAGTGCAAAAATGGAAAACCCAAACGAAATTGAGTCCGCGGCTAATGATGCAGTAGCACGTTTGGGGCCCTCCAAGTCCGATAAGAACGATAATGCTCAAAAAATTTTAAACCCTCATGATTCGCTAACATCGGGAATGATTGCTGAAAGTTGTTCTCGACCATAAGTATCATCAACAACTACCAATGCGTATCAAGAGTCGGGAACATTTTTGCACGGTTTCAATTTTGAAAATGCCTCATTAACTAATTGTACTTTTAATATTACTATAAATAAAAATGATGTTTAATTGTTGTTAATGACATTTGTCGTTGCTTTGTGACATGTTTCATATTGTTGCCATGACAACATTTTTCCCTCCGCCGTTAAGAAATGGGAAACAAAAATGCTGCCGGCGGAGCAAACTTTGACAGGATCAAGTTAGATAAGTAATGTCATCATTATTTGACGTTTGAAGAAATGAAATTTTTTTATGTATTGTGATTTTTATTACAGTACATAAATATATATAAAAGGCATTAGTTCATTTAAAATAACTGTTTAGTTCTATATATAGAAGTTTTTTTGTAAACCCATATATATGGTTTTATGTGCTCTCTCTCTCTCTCTCTCTCTCTCTCTCTCTCTCTCTCTCTCTCTCTCTGGCAACCGTTTTCCATCCACTTCTGAATGTAGCTTCCATCTTTCTCTATCTTGCGCCCATCTAATCCACTGTTTGCATGCCACTGCTCTTATGTCATCTACCCATCTTTTGAGGTCTTCCCATGCTTCTTGTGGTCGTCCTTGGTCTCCATTCTAGAATTCTCCTTGTCCACCTGTTGTCATTATATCGGGCTACGTAACCTGCCCATCGCCATTTCATTTTTGTAATTTCTTTCAAAATATCCCTATTCTTCGTTCTACGTCTTATCTCGATGTTTCTTATCTTGTCTCTCAGTGATATTCCAAGCATGATTCGTTCCATTGCTCTTTGCGTTGTTTCTAATTTTTAAGCAGATTTTTTGGTAAAGGCGACTGCCTCCAAGCCATAGGTACAAACTGATAGTATGCATCTGTTATACACCTTTTTTTTAAATAGGAAAAAAAATAAAGACTTACAATCACTTTAATTGTACCACCAAAACGACCGGTTTCCCTTACCACACTTTGCTAAGCATCTTCAGGTCTAACGGTACCATTTAAATTAAATACTGAAATTACAAAGCCCATATTGGGGTGCTGTCTACAATTATAGTAATTATGCCAATATTACATGTCTGTGATTATTAATATGAATAAAAATTGATAAAGCAGACAAAGTACAAACCCACAAATTGGTATAAGATAATCTATTGAGTTAAAATAAATTAGTAAATAACCAAAATACTACTTACATTCCGGTACAATAATTATTAATTAATGATTCGGAAAACATAGTTAAAACTATCCTGGATTGCTGGGGAAGTTCTTGAGGGGAGAGCGTCGAACGCGCGTATAAAAGTATAACTTCAAAAATTCCGAACTAATAAGTTTGTCAGAGCTGACTATTTCTTCATGTCACCATATGCAATTAATATAAGGTCTCTATGTATCAATAGGTACTAAATAATAAAAACAATAGGTATTTAGCAAATGAAACCATCATTACAACAGATGATGGTAAAAATCGTATTTTTTTATATACACCGGTATTATAGGCGGTACGACCTTCCGGTAGGGATCTATGAAGGAGTATCACCGAGCCGCAAGCCCTTATCTCTTGCCGTACTACTCCACCATAGGCCGATTAGACACCAGCATATTCTAGTCTAAGCCGTAGATTCATTTAGAATTTTAAACTGCTGCGTTAGCCTTTTTGTTTTCTGTACATCGAGCTGGGGATCAAACTCGCATCCAACTGGCTATCTGACCGACCTAAATATTTATTTTATAATAATTACTACTTAAATGAGAATAAGTCACAATTAAAGGTTAAAGTAAGTTTATTGTTTCAATTTCCACTTCGGAAATCGTTCTCAAAATACAAACATTAGTAAATTTATTAATATTTATTTAATAGTTTTTACTTAGAACAAGAATCTTAAAGTCTATAATATTTTTGAAGCTTTAAAATATAGCTTAAATTCAATTTTATTTCTTTCTTAAAGAGCATAAACGCTATCGACTTTATTATCCATAAAACTTGATGAAAGAGCAGAAAAACTCTCCGTATTTCCATAACAAAACAACCCTATACATACGAATTTTTTACTGCTTTTTCATAGCGTGACACATGGAATATTGGGAGAGCACAAGCCTGACAACTACATATGAATCTACACATATATCACTCTTAACGTGTCAGAGAAAGTGAAAGGAATATCCACTTATTATCTCTTTCCTCAATTTTTCCGCTTTTTACACAGATGTTATCCGTTTGTCTCACATTTCATACCCTGAGATGATTTATATTCGCTTGTATGTTTGACTTCAAACTTAGACTGTAGTAATTTATTTTTTAGTGTTCGCTATGAAATCCAGTCGAATTACAAAAAATGTTTATTTTAATTTGTGACGTCTTGTCATACGTCACGATTAATTAATAGAACTAACGAAAATTAATTTCGTCCACTTTTGCTACCGTAAAACATTATTAAAACAATGATTTAATTAAACAAAAATCGTAAAAAATCGTCTTACTTGAAATAACGTTGAGACATTTGACAATAGCCATTTCAAGAAAATAATAATTAACTATTTTAAATTTTTAATCCTTCATCCTACTCCGATATGTATTTTTGTAAGAACTTCTCTCTATTCCGATTGCCGAATATAGACCTCTCCTAATTCTCGCCATTCATCTCTGTTGTTTTTAAGACGTTTCCACGTTGGTCCTGCAGTTCTTTTATTATAGTCTCTCCGGCGCATTCTCTGTCTTCCTCGTGATCTTTTGGCTTTATATGGCAGCCAATTTACGATTTTTTTATTTCATCGGCCATCCTTAAGATGTTCGTTATGTCCAGCCCGTTTCCATTTCAGTTTAGCTGCCTGTTCGACAGCGTCTTTTACTTTTGTTCTATTACGAATTTCTTTATTGGTTTTATGGTCGTTGAGTGAGATACCCAGCATCTGTCGTTCCATAGCTCTCTGAATTTTTCTGATCTTCTCCATGTTTATTTGAGAGTCTTCCGAATGCTGCCCATCCCATTTTTACACGTCTGCTTATTTCGGTAGTCTGATTTTCTTTGCTTACCTTGACATTTTGACCCAGATATGCATATCCATCTAAGTGTTCTATCTCTGTCTTTTGGATGTTTATCATAGTTTTGTCATCTGTGTTTGACATTAGTTTATTTTGCTGAGATTCATTTTTAGTCCTTTTTTTATGGATTCTGTGTCTCTTTAATCATCGTATTCAGTGCAATTCACGTGTCGGCTATTAGTACTACATCATCTGCGTATCTAAAATGGTTCAAGTATCTTTCGTTAATAAGAATTTCTTATTTTTCCAGTCTATTGACTTAAAGATATCTTCTAGAGCAGCTGTAAATAATTTTGGAGATATTGTGTCTCCTTGTCTTACGCCTCGGTTGATTTATACTGGTCTTGTTTCGATTCCATTACCCAACGTCACTATCATTTCAGCTTGTTCGTAAATATTATGTATTAATATTCTGTACCACTTTATATACTTGGGATCCCTAGTCACGTCTGATAATAACGTTACGAAGGAAGTGAAGAGGCGAATATTTATTGCAAATAAATGTTACCATGGCTTAATTAGACACCTAGATCAGATAACGTCGCAAGAAAGACAAAATGCCAAATATATAAAACCCTAATAAGACCGGTACTCACATATGGCTCAGAAACCTGGACACTCACTAAAAGAGAGGAAACGTTGTTAGCCACCTTCGAAAGAAAAATCTTGCGACACATATATAAGGGCACAAAAGAAAACGGAATATGGCGAAGACGATACAACTCTGAACTATACAAAATATACCAGGATATCACATTCATTAAAATAGGACGGCTGCGTTGGATAAGACATGTAGAAAGAATGGAAGAAGGCGAAATACCAAACAAAATATTCAAACAGATGCCAGTAGGAAAAAGAACAAGAGGAAGACCGCAACTGAGATACTTAGAACAAATAGAAAATGATATAACAACCTTAAAAATAAAAAACTGGAGAAAAAAAGCACGAAACAGATCAGAATGGAGAAGAATCCTGGAACAGGCCAAGACCCAAAAAGGGTTGTCGAGCCAGTGATGATGATGATAATGATGATGAATATTCTGTACCTGGAGTCGATCCTGTTGTTGACTAATGGTTCTTCTATTGCCCACAGTTCTACGCTATCAAAAGCTTTTTCATAATCTATAAAAGCCAGACATAATGGGAGATTGTGTTCATTAGTCTTTTCTATTAGCATTTTTAAAGTATATAGATGATCACAGTTGCTGTAACCGTTTCTAAATCCGGCCTTCTCTATTGGTTGATATCCGTCAAATTAAATTGTTAACCTGTTTGTAATAGTCTTTAATAAACATTTATTAAATAGTATTTTTAGATATGTGATGGCTTTTTCTCCGCCTTCCTGCTATGATTTCATTGCTTCCAGGAGCTTTATTCCTTTTATTTCTTTTACTGTTCTTTCTATCTCTTCGTGGCTTATTTCGGCATCACTTCTGAGGTGACATTTGTTATCTGCCTTTTCAAGTTCTGCTTTGAGGGGTTAGGGGGATCGTTTCTGGAACGATACAGATCGGCGTAGAACTTTTCAATTGAGTTTTTTCTAAAGAGAATTTGCTATATCAAATTTACTTTCTTCTAGTTGTCCTTGGTTATTTTTATTGGCTTTTGTTTTTCTTTCCTAGTTACGGTTTGGTGCATTTGAGACTTCAGTTTTTTTCTATGAGTTGTTCTATACGGTCTTCTTGATATTTTTTAATACTACTACTACTAAGGATTTCCACAGTTTTCACTGTCTTCCTTCACTCAACCGTTTTCTCCAATTTTCCCTGTCATTCCAGTCTCCATCTCGCAGGGTTCTTTTCTCCATAGCCTCGTCGATTTCATCTCTGAATGATCTTCGGGGTCTTCCTCTCTTTCTTCTTCCAATCGGGCTCCATTCTGTGATTTTGTTTATCCAGCGTCCTCTGTCCGCTCTTCTGACGTGGCCGTACCAGGATAGTCTCTTCTCCTCTATATAGTCGATTATGTCTGATTGCACTCCCATTCTCCGCTTAATCTCTGCGTTTTCAATTCTGTCTCTTTTTGTAAGTCTACAGCTTCTCCTCAGGAACTCCATTTCTACTGCTCTTATTCTACCTCTATTTCTCTTGTTTATTGTCCAGTTTTCGGACCCATATGTCAGGATACTTCTTGTCAGGGTGTTATATATTCTCTTTTTTGTCTTTATCGTAATGTTCTTATCCCACAACACTGAGTTTAGTTGTCTTATACAGTTTCTTGTTTGTCTCAGTCTGTTGTTTATATCTTCTTCTGTTGTTCCCTGGTTCGATATTATGGTTCCTAAATACTTGAATTTATCTGTTCCATTTATTTGTCTTCCCTCGTCTATCTCTAGGTTTCTCATATCCTTGTTTTCTGTTGTTAGGTATTCGGTTTTCTCTAAGTTTATTTCCATTCCGTTGTTTTTATATTCTTCTTCTTGTTTTCTGAGCATAAAGCTGAGATCTTCTTCATATTTTTTAATGTCCTCTTTTTTCTTATTACTCGATTAAGTTCCTTAAATTCTGCAGTGTCTCTTTTGTTTTGTCTCAGAAGATCTTTTCTTTGTTTCAGCATATTTTGAGATTCTACACTTCTGAGCTTGCATTGAATAGTTCTTTTGTTATGACTTCATTGATTTCATTTAAGCTATGTTTATCTAGATACTTTCGCGGGTTTAAACTTACTTTTATATTGGTTTGTATTATATTTTAGTTTATCTGTGTCTATACCTATTCCAAGTTTTTCTAAATTTATTTTTTTTTATTTTTATTTTATTTTATTTTGTTCTGATATGTATGCTTTAACTTAAATATTTAGAAATTTTGTGTTTAAGAAGATATAAAGCCTCTCAAAAAATTGCTTTTTTATAAAAAAACAATGTAAAGCTTTGAGCTTGGAAAGCTAATTTCTTTACAATTTTTAGCATAATTACTTAATGTGCAAAACGAACAGGAAATAATAATAGATCTGCAATAGCGTCGTTTAATGTATTGTTCCAAATAGATAGAGAAAATGTTTGAAACACACACCTGGGTATAATTAATGTCACATATATCACCGTATGAATGATGTAGCGTTTGCCAAAAGCAGTATCATTAATATAACGTAATTTCAAAGCTATGTAAATGTTGCTGAAATACTGTTACTTGTATGTTTTCAGCGTGCGTTTGAATGTATAATATTTGTCTATGAGGGTTGCTAATTTGTAATACGTACAGAAATTTGTATCTATAAAATGCTTAAAATAGAACTGTAGGATTTACCAACCCTTTAGTTATTTATGATACTATCTACAGTGCCTTCAGAGAATATGAAACTTATCAAGCGATCGATATTTTGATTTTCGTATATAGTTCTTAAAAATTTGAAAATACATTTACTGTATATATGACGTAATAGTGACAGATGACCTTACAGCGCCACTGTGACAGATAATTTTAAATCGGAACTTATGGAAAATGATACCTCGTTTGAAAGGTATTGAAAATACCTATTGAACCATAATAATATTACTTGAGTTTGAGCTCATTTTGATGAATAAATTAAATCAACATTAAAATTGTAGTTTCGGATTTAATTAGTAAATATTAAAACCTCCGTCTGTGATTACTTGTCAAAAAGTTGACTTTTTCAATCCTCTAATTATTTTTACATCAACGTCAACTTTTTTGACAATTAGCCAGGAGAACGAATAAACGAACGTTAGAATATTTATTAATTAAATGCGAATCTACAATTATTTTGGTAAATCTATTCAATCATACTAAGTTTGTTTGGATTTAAAATAATTTTGACGAATAAATTAAATAAATACTAAAATTCTAGTTTTGGCATTTAATTAATAAAAATTTTAACTTCTGCCTTTAGTTATTTGTCAAAAAAGTTGGCGTTTGTCAATTCTCTAGTTGTTTTTAGTTTGCAAACGCGTTTATACCTGAATATTTAGTTTCTGTTTTTGCTTAGTTTAGTCAATTCAAGTTTAGTCTTTTAGTTGGTTGTTTTTAGTTAATATTTAGTTTAATTATTGTTTAACGAGACGTTTAAATTTTTACAAAGGCAGAATGGTACGTACTGTAGCTGAAAAAGTAGCAGCTGTGTTAATAATTGGTTAATGTGGAAATACTTTCCATGCAGAGGAAAGTCTTTTTAATGAGAGGTACCCCGATCGCCCTACATCGAGAGCTTAATTGAGGAAGCTTCTTTGGAAGTTTAAACAAACAGGTAGTGTTCAAGATGTCTAATGATCTGGTCGACCAACAATTTGTGATGAAAAAGAAATTGATATAATTTTAGAAATGGTAGTGAACCCTACTTCTTCTACAGCCCAAGTTGCATCAATCTACGGAATCAGTCAAAAGACAGCACACCGAGTATTGGCTGGACACAAATTTCATCCATACAAATTAAAAATTGTGCACTAAGTTTCAGATGATCATCCTGACCGAAGACTATAATTCTGTGAAAATATGTCCAATAAAATTAACCAACAGCCCGATTATATAAAAACAATTTGTTTTAGTGAGAAAAGTACTTTTTCTCTCAATGGAAATGTTAACTACTAACACAATGTGTTAGTAGTAACACATACTCAATTTTCAAAAAAAAAATATTTAGGCAGGTATTTTGGGAGACCACATAGTTGGGCCTGTTTTTCTTAATACTAATTTAACCGGTGAAGTCTATCTGGAGATGTTGCAAAATGCAATTGAACCGTTAATACTTGAAATTCTGTAACAAGTCTAATTCTGTTTATTACCTTCCTCCAAATTTCACTATTATAACAATAACCGTTCAAAAGATACGTGGCGGGCAACGGACTTTTGACTAGCACTTTATAGAAAAAGTTATGGTTTCATAATCTGAGGTTATAAAGGAAAAACCATGGCCTGCTACAAAAATAATTGGCACATAAAAGTAGGCACTATTGTTTTTGGAAAGGTCCTGTTTCTATAAAATATACAACTCCACTGGCTCTGAAAACTACCTTAACTAATACTGTTTTGTTGCTGCTGATTGTAACGATAAGAAACTTGGTGGTATAAGCAATTACCATTATAGCAAGGCTGCTATGACAGCAGAATTATTTGAACAGTGGATGATACATTTTGTCAAATATACTAATCCTACAAAGGAATCTCCCATTTTTCTAATCATGGACAATCATGAGAGGCATGTTTCTTTAGCACCTATTGAATTTGCAAAAGAAAATAATATAATATTGTTGACTTTGCTGGTCATCTGAAGAAATATTACTGACAGGGTTGTAAAATTGGTTATTGAAAAATCCTGGAAAGAGGATAACAATTTACGACATAGCAGAGATTTTGAGCGACGCTTATCCACTTGCTTTCTGTCCCAAAAATGTGATATCAGCTTTTAAAGCTACTGAGATATTTCCATACAATGATAACATTTTTAACGACGATGATTTTATGGCTTCAACCGTAACAGAAATGCCAAACATACATAAGAAGAACCAAATAATTCAAATATTAGCGATATACCACAAATGTACATTCAGTTCCCTTCAACATCAATTTGTCCAGATAAAATACCAGAAACAAATCAGAAACATCCATGGGAAATAACACCTGAAAAGAAAACTGTTTCTTATGAAGCAATCGCAACTTCCAAGGACACACCCGAAAATCTATTTATTTCCCCTGTATTACTGCAACCATACCCTAAAGCTATTTTATTCCCATTAGAAAAACAAAGGAAAATGAAGACTACTGAAATTTTAACTGGTACTCCAATTTATAAAAGAATAGAAGCGAAAACAGCAAAAATAATATCAAGGCAAAGTAGAGTGAAGAGAGCTAAGACAACAGTAAAAAGAAAAATTGATAGTTCAAACAAGTCGAATAGAAGTAATGCAAAGAAAAATAAAAGCATACCCAGTAATGAGAGTAACAGTGACATTGAATTGTCTGATGTTGAGGATTCCGACGATGTTAGTCTATTTTCAGAAGTAGATGAAATTTCTGATGAAAACATATCCTCACGAATGGTGGAAGTGAATTCATTTGTTCTCGTTTAAAAGGTTTAAAACAAAGAAAACTTCAAAATTTTATGTTGCACAAGTTACAGAAGTTTTTTCTTCTGGTCAAGAATACAATCTAAATTTTCTAAGGTGTCACGGAATACAGTTTTCATTTCCAATAGTTACAGATTCTGCCACAATTACAAAAGAAGATGTTGAACTTATTTTAACCCAACCAAAAAGTGCTGGAGCAACACAACGAACATAAACAATTTGTTTACTTTTAAAAAGGATTTATCATCTTATAATATTTGTTAAAGATGAATAAAACTTTCCTTTTTTTTATGAATATTATAAAAAAAATTAAAGAATAGCAAATAGTGACCACTGTAGTTTACCTTTGTATCCACTGTACCATCTAGTTTGGTACAGTGGCCACATTTTTTGAAAAAACAACATTAATTACTCCTGCATAACCTGTATTTTTTTTAGGATTACCGAGTACATTTTTAATGTACCAAGTGCTTTGATGTTGTTTAAGTTGATACTCATTAATATATTATGATTTATACTAAAGTTATCTTGAATTTACTATAAAGACACTGTACCAGCCTTTCCCCTATACCTACATAATAAATTCAAACCTACGTGCTAAAACACTCCTCTAACAAAGATCCACAGATACTGCGATGTATTTCTCTAGAAAACAATTTTTTTGTTGATTCTCTAACAATAACTTGTTCGTGCGGTGTCGCAGGAAACTGGCCTTTACATATGAATGGAACAATTGAATATTATATGCCTTTCACATTGTTCCCGATATGGCGTCACGCAAACACACTGGGAAATGAAGCATAGGTATCACGGGAAATTTCGTGAATATAAGACGCTCACACAATAGGTTTCAGTCCTGTTAACACTTTTGTTTCGGCAAAAAATCGGATTGGAATATAATTTAGTAGTGTCAATCATAGGTCGTTTGAACAATACGCTATGGGGTCATAAAACTACTTAGGAATATCATAAAAATATGGGAAAGAGTAATTTATAGACGAATTTGTGAGAAAGGAGAAATATCCAAAAATAAGTTTCCTATTTTTGTCTTCCAGAAGTTTAAATACTCATTTACTATAAGTATGTTCTAAAAACTTTATAATGAAAAGCTTAAACATAAAATTTGTAATAATTTACACACAACAAGTAAAAAATCGTACATATATAATCATTAATTGTTCTACCCAAAGGAATTGGGTGTGAAGTCCTTATTTTTTTTCCTTCCGTGGATAAATTTCTTCCATTTCTTCTCCTTTAATATCTTTTTGACTTGCTCTTTGGCAATTCTTCTCTTGTCTAGGATGGGGGCAATTTCATCGTTTCTCGTTTTTATTGGGCCGCCCTTTTATTTTTGAAATTCTGTCTCGCTTCCCACACTCGTTTGACTGGTCTTTCTTTATCCATCCGAAGCATGAGTTCAAACCTCCTCAACAAGGCCCCTTCAATTTTCATTACATTACTTTCAACCAATAAGTATGATCATATATCGTGAATATCAGTTGGATTTGGGTGCTGTTGACGGTAAATATGTCCTTATCCAAGCACTGCAGAATAGTGTCAATTATTATTTTAACTATAAACGCTGTACGCTGTTTTGTCAAAAGCAGTGGCCACTATTCCTGCATAAGTGTGTGACTACTGTACCAAAAGCTCATTGTTTAGGAGGCATAACCTAAAATCTACTACTTTGAAGATAGATCATAATTTGCATCACCTGCAAGTTTTAAATACTCTACTGCATACCACAAAACATACAGAACATTTAATATGTATATTATTATTGGTTGAAAGGATGTTTAAACTTACCTGCTACTTCTAGCATAGTAAGCGACTACTGTGACTAAAATTGTTAGCGTTTGTACTAGATGGCGCGTCTGTATCTATCAAACAACAACAAAATATTTAAAAGTGGCCACTGTACCTGACTGGCCACTGTTCCAGCCTCTCCCTTACGTTCAATTATTGACAAATTCATAATTATTATTCAAATCAATACGTCTTTTACTTTTTGTGTAGAGTAAAATAGTAAAATAAAAGTAATAGAAATAAATATAGCAAAAATTAAAGAATTATTTTTAATTAATAAAAACTATTATGTATATATATATATATATATATATATATATATATATATATATATATATATATATATATATATATCCGTAGCTTAGAACAAAAGTATATTAGGTCACAAAATATAAATTTTACATAAGAGCGAAAATAAAAATTCTTTGTTTTGTAACATTTTCCATTAAATGCATTAAATTTTATTTAGCAAATTCTTATAAATGTAAATAATGATCATTGTTCTTTTTTACCACTAAAAAGAAAATTTTTTGGACACTAATGTTTTTGGAAAAAATGGACACATTGTTGTCATGAAAAATAAATTTTTGACTGTGACTTAATATTAAATTTGCCACCTATTAAGCAAGTGTTTGGATATAAAGAATTAAAAATATTATACGGAAATGTTTCTAACAAAACCATTAATAGGAGTACTATAAAAACTTCTTAAAAAGTCGAATTAAAAAAAAACAGAAATTGTAACGCAACTGTATTTTTATTAAGTAGAAAAATTAACAATACCTTTTTGAAGTACACAAAAAATAATAATAATTAAAAACTAAACAAATGCAGGACTGCCGCTAATTATCAGTAATCTGAATTGTGTCTTTATGCACTAGAGTCTACAAAAAATCGTGAAACCTCGCTGGAACCTACTTTAGCAGCTTTTGAAGATCATTGAATTTTTTAGTACTTATCGGATTTAAGATATCTCTCAAAAAAAACCAGAAAATATTTTACAGATTGATGATTTTTTCTACCAACTCTTCAGTTAAAGTCTACACTCTAAAATTTCAAATCGAAGTCTGTTGTAAAGTACAGAATCCCAGGATTTTCTTGTCTGAATTGCATACATACTATTTTTGAAATTAAAAATTTTTCGTTATTCTCAGTTTTTAGTTATATTCATTCATATCAAGACATGTTTTAGATATAAATTAAGTAATATTTAAATTGCACGATTATCTTGTTGCTAAAAAACCAAATGGAGGCTCTTTGCGACCAATCCAATCCGTTAATAAACGTGTGTGTTTTCATTGTGTATTAGTGAGACAAAACTCAAGTCAATTTTGTAAAACACAAAAAGAAGTAGAGGTCGCATAATATAAACCTAGAACACACCCTAACACTAAAGATTTTCCTGAAGGTTGCAAGTTTGAAATTAAAGACATTACAAAATGTGTGAAAAGAAAGATGCTTTCGTTTGTACGGCTATGGTTGCATTATTGTATATATTCGTGATGAATTTAGAGTACCGATAATCTACACTTCTTTCCTCCAACGCTCTAATCACGCTGTAAATTTCTATTGTATCGAATGTTTTGCGATTTTGAAAATCCCTTTTATGCAGTGTACACAGATAGTCGTTGATGCCAAAGTTGTTCCTAAAACCTGACTGTTCCTTATGTTAGAAAAATGTAATTTTGTTTCCAGTCTATTTGTTATTATTCTTTTGAATAACTTATAGAGGTGGTTTAACAAGCTCATGGGTCGGTAATTTTCGTGCTCTGTTGGATCGCTCTTTTTAAGCCATCTTGTATGTGACAAGAAGTAAGCAGCTGGAAAAGCAGCGATTATTACCTCGTCTCCAAACAAAGATGCTTTAGAAACTTCAATAAATTCTTTTTCAAAACAAGCCAAAACAGTAAAGCGGAAAGTACTAATGGAATCATTAGATAACCATCAACCATCCTGTAGTTATCAGCATCTACATAAGACGAAGAAGAAGGCAATATTTCAAAATTCCTCTTCATAACCCGAATCAGTAGGTTTCAAAGACGATTCTTCTGATGATGATAACATGATAGATATTACAGCAGACAATCCCTAAAGAACAAAATGCTACGAAAATTGCGATGAAAAATTTTTGGAAGACAGAAAAAGAGAGAAGTGGATACAGTGCGTTGTCTGCAAAGAATGGATTTGCAAAGACAATTAACATGTTTTGTCAAGGGATAGAAAGTATCTAAATCCTAATAAGTTAGGATATAAAAATAAAGAAATTCTTAAAATAGATACTTTTTACGTTTTATTTTAAATCTTATTTTTTTATTTAAATGCATATTACTTACTGTGTTCCATATTAGGATTACAGCATATTCCATATTAAGTACATATTCCATATTACGTACAAAATTTACCTTTTTCATATGTCATTTTTTGACTATCCCGGTATGCAGATTTTCCTATTTTTAATATTAAAATCTGATATATAAAACATTAATGTGTATTTATGAATAAAGAATCACACATTATTTTAAGAAACAAAAAAAATACAAATCTAATACAAAACGGTATTCCATATATGGCGCACTTCCTCTACTATGCTGGATGTATGAAATATTGCTGTTACAACTAAAAACACAAAGTGCAGTAAATAGCGGTATTTATTAACTGATATGACGCCTTACCGTATATTACTTGAAATGCACACGTACAATGGGTTTAGTAACCTCACTTATCGGTTTTATTGTGTGTTCTATTTAGAAACTTTCATTCATGGATATCAATCAAGTGAACCGAATTTTCGAATATTTCGTTCAACTGACTTTTCGCTTATTTCAATAATTTTTTCTTACTAGAATAAAATAAAAAATAAAACCGTAATAAAGCGTTTCTTTTATAGCTTACTCTAGCGATATCTTCCAGTATAATATCTACAATAGGAAATTTTTCCAAATGCAATAAAAGTTTTAGTTTCCTGTTTGGAACGATAAATCTAAAATCTCGTTATTTGGAAAATAAACTTTTATGATTTTCTGTAGCATAAAACCTTCAATGTTGGCGAAATAATATATCTAATTTTACAGTGATATAATATCGAGGTAGGGTAAGCATGTAGTGATATATTTCTTGCCGTCAAAGGTTAATAGCCATCACATTGTACGTTTTTGTACCATTATTTATACGATTAAACATTCATTATAGACTAAACTTTTTTCGAACGAACCCTAGCATTTCGCTTTGTCTTTTATACGAAAAAAAAAAAACAGTTTCGCTGTTACAGTTCTAAAAGAATAACTTAATAGTTTATAGCTTGTTTACAATGCAGTGCAGTGGAGAGAATTTCTTGAAAAAGAAATTCCTAAGAAATTTTAGACTTACTTCGTCTGATTTGGGCTATCCAGCAAGCGCAAAATGTAATAAACATGAATTTAATTACGAAGTAAGTTTAGACGTTTAGACGAAGTAAGTCTAAAACGTTAATTACAAAAAAAACTTTTATCAACCATTAACTTAGAGTTTTTATCGAAGTTAATCAATTTTTCTTCATTTAAATAAAAAAACGTTTCTTGGCTTATTTCAGATGGCCCTGATGATGCTGTAGAAAACGAAAGTACTTGGGTAAGATTTGATTATTAAAATTGTGCTCGATATTTGCCTTTAATTTTTTCATTTATTCGACCATTCAACCTTATATCAACATTCTATATTGTTTGGTTTATTAATCGTCAAGAATCTTCTTTAATTGTTCGATCATTCATTATTATCAAAGAATTGAGAAGAAAAGTATTTTTGATATTGAGATTATAAATTGTTTCACGTGTGAAACAATTTATTTCCTAGCTGAGCGCTTTCGGCGCACAAAGACATACTCAGAACTACAAGTCAAGTTTTAAAAAGCACCACTACTTAAGAGAATGTCTTCTTTCGTCACGTTTGGTACTGGTGAGGCGATAGAATCGGAAAAGTGTGTTTTCCTCAGGATCTCAGCACTTTCGAAAAGGTTGAAAGTTTGGCTTCCATCTTCCTTTGTTAATATGCCGATGTGGGTCCTTTGAGAGTGCTTCTGGTATCCTGGAAGCGTGCGGGAAATCTTCGATTTCCTCACAGAAGGTTCTCCAAGCAGTTATTTGTCTTTGTCTGCGGACTTTCTTAAACTCTTTGAGATATCATTGATAACCATCCCAATCCTCTTTGAATGTGATGCGTTTTGCTCTGTTACAAGTTGTTCTTGTTTTTTCCTGTTCAGTGCACCACCTAGAACTGGTTTTGTGACGTTCCTGGATTATGTTTATTGGACAGGATTTTTTATAAACATAGCTTATTCTATTTTGGATAGATACTGTAAGCCTTTCAAATTGTGTATTAGTTCCTGGAGTTAAAGTCTTTTTATTCCGCAAAGCATCTTCTCAGAGTCAGCTGTAGAGTTCTAGATTTGTACTCCTAGGGTCGCGAGATTTGCAGACGAGATGTCCTCCGATACCTGACAGTTCTGAATTGTATTCGATATTTCAGGTGTTGCTAGCGTACAGATAAAGATATACAAATCTCTTCAAAGAATATAGTCATAAAGAGACTTACCTCGAGCGTTGTTATCTCTGCTGCCCCAGCCTAGATGGTGAGAGTTCGAATCGTAGCCAATAATAAGTTCTACCTTCTGACTAAGACAATGGTCTACCAGATCTTCCATCTCCTTTGTTGGTAGTAGGGTGGCTGCATCTTGGAGTAGGTAGACCGATGCTAGTATGTTGATACTAGCATCGGTCTGCGATGATCTCTATTTTTGCCCTTTCCCCATGGACATTTTTCTTTAACCGGAGTTACGTCTGAGGTGCAAAAGTGCACCATAAGGGAGGCTTTGATTTTCCTGGGAACATATATTGTTGTGCTCGGTTGTTGATTGATTGATAAGCTGAAAATTTGTCCGTTTAAACTGCTAAAACCATTATTTTGGTCTTAGTTATCCAAGGTTCTTGGATAAGTGCTATTGCATTCTAATTTACATCAAAGCGGCGATATAGTGTCGCCGTTGCCACCTTTTTGTATTGGAGGTTTGGAGATTAAATCTAAAGTGTTGTTGATAGTATATTTGATAGTGTAATTTAATTACACCCGGACCATTAGCAAATTTTTTAATGTGTTTTGTGGAGTCCAGTATACAGTCCTTTTTGGGTTTTTTCAATGAAAAAGAGAAAATAAATAGAACCAGCTTTTTCTGTAAATTTGTTATCAAATGATCTCTCCCAGTAGTGATTCTTAAATACTTACTGACCATAGTTCTAAAGATAGCTTTGTAAGCCAAAAGATCTCAACTAGGAACTAAAATTGTTTACACACTTTAAAAATAGTTGGCTTTTTACATTTTTTAATTTAATATATGTTTAATCGTTTTATGAAAAATATGATGAGAAGAAGAGTATTGACTCACCTGATTCCGGTTGTTATTTTTTAAAAGTTTTTTATTGATTATTGCCTGAACGTCCTAATTAAAGTTCATTTAATTTTTTATAAAGTTTTTCATATTTTTAAGATTTTTACCCAATGATTGATAGTCTTGATCTTCTTGAAGTACTTTCTGCACTGAAAAGTTTTTAAATTGTTACCTGTATAGTAGATTTAAATGACTTTGATGGCTTCTTTTTTCTCACAGTATTTATAGCTGGAAAGAATACTAATCAAATATGTACGTTGTACCTCCTATAAAAAAATTTTTGTACATTTTATACATTCTAAAGTCTTTTTACGTAATTTTTGGGATGTCCTTTTAGTATCACTCGAAATACCCTTGTCACGCAATATGTCGGAATGTATTTGGGACAGTGTAAATATTTAGCTAAGTGAATTTCAAGTTATAATAACCAAAGTAAACATTTCAAGTCAGCCAAAACTTTCGTAAAATGTTGTTTTGAAATTCAGATTGTACTCGGCAGCGATACAATTTTTTTGTAACAGTTGAGTATTTTGAATAAATACATATGTCGACTATGCGATAAATTTAAAATAAAATTTTGCATTTATTATTTTGTATATGCTTGCAAAACATTAAAATAGATAAATATTCAAATACTAGATATAGATTATTTTGTTTAATTTCCAATGACCAACCTTTCTTTCTTACACGGATGACCAACGGGGATCAAAAATGACCCACGCTCAAAACAATTAACAAAAAAAAATAGTGTATTCATAATTTTAATGTTAATGCGATTTCAATAAATCATTAATAAACATTAGTAAAAGACATTTTTAATTACAACTAACCAAAAACAGGAAACATCATTCTGAACTTAGAACTAAAGAAATTTGAAAATTTATGATAATTTACGTCACTACGGGTGTAACAAACATTTTTTTTATTGGAATGTCCCTTGCAGACAAAATTTTTGTATTTATCGAATTTCGATGTGAATTTCTGATGTCTAATGATCGACTGCAAATTTTACATAACCACGTTTCCAGGGATTTTCAATTGGTTTTGCATCTTTAGAATCTTTTGAAAATTTTGTTGGTACCATATCTATAACTGTTTGAATGTTTTAATGTAAACCTTAATGCTGTCGGAAATGCATAAAGTGTGGAACTAGCACAAGGGCCAAATCTTGAAGAAAGAGCATCTTTCAAAAAGATTTTAGTTTTTTGTATTTTTCCTATTTATCTATGTATACAAGGCAAATGCATTTATACTATCTATGTCAATAAATTTTTTCTTTTTCTTCTTCTTCCTTATTATAAGCAATTCTCCTTGTTCATCGGCGGATTAGTACCTCTATGGAAGATTGTCACTCCATAATTGGCGCAGTCGTCCGATACTTCTGCCGATTGGTGACTTTCTATTTTGTGTCCATTCATTGACATAATGTACGTTATATTTTCTTCGAATGTCTTCACTTCTTTTTCAATCTCTCATCGTATTTCCTGTAACTCTTCTCATCTTCTCTTATCTCTGCCGTTTCCAAGTAGACTTTGCGTTGTGGCTTTATACTTGATCTCTCACTTCTTTGTTTAATTCTCCATAGCTAGACAGTGTAATTCTCAGGTATTTCATTTCCATTACTTGTTTAATACTGATGCCATCAATTTCTATATTACAGCTGGTTGGTTCTTTGCTGACTACTATTGTTTAAGTTTTCTGGGATAAGATTGTCATATCAATTTTTTTTGCTCTTATATTAAATCTATGGAACAGTATTTGCAAACTATCTTCCTCTTGGGCTATCAATATTGCATGGTCTGCGTAACACATTATCGAAGTGAAAAAGTATTACATGGTTACACGATAGCCTGATCTTAATTTATTTACTAAATCCAAAATGACACATTTACCCAAAAGAAAAAATCATTTGGTACTATTTATATGATTAACCAGATAGATCACATCCTAATAAATGCATTATATTTTTCCGACCTCATGGATATCAGAAGTTACCGAGATCCAAACATAGATAGTGACCACTTTCTTTTAATGACAAAAATCAGCGAAAGAATATTAAACTTAAAGAAGGACAAAAATATGAAAAAAGATGTAATTATTAATGTTGATAATCTGCGCATTAAAACCGTTGCGAGAGAGTATAGGAGACAAATGGATGAGAAAATAGAGAGCCTGAAAGGAAAGAAAATGTGGAAGAGTATGTGACAGAAGGTAGAAAGATAATAGCTGAAAAGGCATTGGAAATATTAGGGAAAACCAAACCAGTTAGAAAAAACGAATGGTTTGACGAGGAGCTCCAAGAAGCAACAGATAACAAAAATAGATCATACCTAAAGACAAATTAAGCTAGATGCACAAAAAGAGCAAAGGAAGAATAGTGGACCCTAACAAGGAAAAAAAAAAGATTCCATAGAAGAAAAAAATGGCAATTTGAAGAAAACCATTTAAAAAACATAGAATTGCTAAGAAATCAAAACGAAACTCGAAAGTTATACGAAAATGTAAACAAAGTGAGTAAATAGTTTAAGCCAAAAATAGAAAGCTGTAAGGATAGAGAAGAAAATATCGTAAGTGATATGGTCTCAATCTTGAACCGATGGGTTAAATTTTTCCACGCAAAATCTAATGGCCCTTATATCGAAGAAGCAGAAAACACCGTAGCAGATCGAAATAGTTAGAATCTATTCAACTCAAACGAAAGATCAACTACCACTGAAGAGGTTGCCTAAGCGATTAAAAAGCTTAAAAATAATAAAGCACCAGGAACTGCTCAAATTTTTAGTGAGTATGTATTAAAAGAATGATGGCGATGCCCTGCTACGAGCACTGCCTAAACTTTTACTTCTTGTCTGGCAAAATGAGACAATGCCCTGTGAACGGTCTCAAGGCGTGATATACCCGTCAAAACAATTCCATTGTTGTTCTGTTATCCCACAAGGGTCTCATTACGGTCCCTTGTTTTCTAACTTGTTTATTAACGATATTGGTAAGGCTATTAAAAACTCACACTTTCGGCTATTCGCTGATGATCTTAAGTTATGTCGTTGTATACATGATAAATCCGATAGAGACCTCTTGCAAGATGATGTAAATAATATGTGTTTATGGTCGAAATAAAATGGTTTTAGCTTAAATCCAGCTAAATGTTCTTGTAATTCATTTGGTCGTATAAATAATCTAATAGCTAATAAATATGTTCTTAATGATGTACTCTTGGATTCTGTTACTGAGATTAGAGATATGGGTGTATTATTTAATTGTGCATTGACATTTAGAAGCCATTTTCTTAAAATTAAGGAAACAAAATTTAGTAATGTTGGTTTTATTTATCGTAACAATCATGATTGTATTGCTCTCTGTATTGCCTATTGTATTCATATTATTGTATTGCTCTCTGATACGCTCAGGTCCTGAATACTGCTTTGTTGTTTGGTCCCCATTCCATCAAGTCTACATTGATGGATTAAAGAGCATTCATCGGAAGTTTCTAAGATCTTAAAGCACATATTAATATAAGAAATACTGAAAATTATTTCATAGATTATTATGTAATAATCTCAATTTAACATTGCTACACTGAAGAACCATAGGTTGAGAGTTGATATGTTATTTTTGTTTAAAATTCTAAACTACGTTATTAATTGTCCCCCGTTATTAGCCAATGTGTACTTATACACAATACATAGAACGACACACTGCACTCTTTTATATTCTTTTTCATAGGACTTATTAAGCTCGTCATTTTTTTCTTGTCGAGAATGCTCAGCTCTTTCAATGACCTCCTATTGGATCCATTCTGTCCATACATTAATGTTTTCGAAAGGCAACTAAGAGTCTAATTAATCTAAATATGTGATTTTTTTTACCTTTTGTGATTTGATATACTGTTTTTCTGTACAAATTTTTACTTTTAACTATTTTTTGTATTTTATTGTAAATGGTTCTACCGTTAAAATAAATAAATAAAATATACTGTTTTTAGCATTAAAATCGCTATAAAATGGATTCTCGTTTTAATATATACTTAATATAAAATTAAAACATGGTACCCAAAGGGGGTAGTCTTTGATTCCAAATTCAGAAAATATTTTTCATTCGTGCAATATAGGGATTTTTTTTAATTACAAAATATGATGGTATCTAATGATATTAAAGTCCGATAAAAAAATAATAAGTTTAAAATTAAAAATATTTCTGAATTTCATAAAGAAAAACATACATTTAGGTCAAAAATGACCCCCCTTGTTCATCCGAAGGTTAAAGTTACCGGTCTATTGTTTGATTTTTTTAATTTAAAATTAATTTTTTAATTAAAAAAATATCAAAATTTTAATTATAATGACACAGAAAAGTTTTTCCTCGTTTTTTGTTTGTGTCTAATTTGAATTTTCATCGTCGCTGTTTATATTTAACTACCACTCACGGAAATGTTTATACAAAATTGATTTGAAATACGACGAAACTCAAAGTAATTAAATTTTACGATCTGGTTTAAAACTATAAACCAGATTAGATTGTTTAGGTGCAGATTATCTACCGAAATTGCAAAGTCTGTGTAACTTTAGCAATTACTTTCAAACCACATTTTACAAATTATAATTGAAAATTTACGTATGAACAAACAAGTGGTACATTTCGGGGTGGATGGAATGTTACGACTTTGACAGAATACATACGAGTTACAGTAAACAAGCGTATGCCAGATAAAAGTAAAATTTACAATGCAATAGAATTGCCGGTTTTGTCAAAGATTTTTATTTATTTTATGTACAATCAATAAATTATACAGCACCAAAATAAATAAGTATTGGTTGTTAAATTTTTAAATATTCAAATAAGCCAAAAGGATATAACGATAATTATCCCTACGTGGACAAGGAGTTACTTTAGGTAGTAATAATTAAAACATTACGGAAACCTCATTGCTTATTCTTGGGGTGAGTATGAATATGACTAATAGAAAGACGGCTTGACCTAAAATCTAAAACTGCTAACCTAAAAAATAAGAAAGATCCTAATAAAAGGATATTGACGATATAATAACGAGGGCGGCTCCTTAAATACAGCTCAGGTGATATAACTCTAAAAAGTAAGTTCTTCCTATATTTTGTGGTTAAACAAAAGCGACACAAATAACACTTACTGCAAAATGCTAGTTTTCTCTATTGAGCTGAACTTCAAAGACTAATTACTTTACGTCTCCAGCCATCGCGATAACAGAAATACTATGCGTCAAACCATGGAATCTGGGTATTATATATACCCTTTATAATATCATTATTAACGTATTTATCTTTATAAGCATCTTTATCCTTGTCATCGTGATCAGCGTCGTCGTCTTCTTCGTCATTTTCGTCATCAAATGTTAACTAAATACGTTCAACCACGTCCTCCTCTGAACCAGAGTAGTCCAGATCCAAAACGTTACAAACTGAATTTAAGTCTGACATACCTAGTTTATCTTTTACGTTGCTTATTTTACTAGTATATTCTTCGGCTTTTTTATACCCTGAAAAGCTTGTAAAACTACGCAAGTTCTTTCTTGTTTGTGGTGGTACCCCTTTATCGCCGTATGCAATAATGTGCAACGTCTTAATGCCGAATTGTTTATATTTTGGCTAATTTTTGTAAAATCTTAAATATCTTAAATCTTTTGAGGTATTTTAGACTGCATTTAAAAAAAATTTAATTAAATTAGATTATTTTCCCCCTATTCGCTCCATGCGTGACCATGGTAGGGGTACTTTGAAACGATGCCAGCGTGCCTAGCGGCGAAATATGACAAAATTGGACCTACCTTTTTACGCATAAATTTTATCAAAAATGTGTGCAAATACATATTGCGTATTTAATTGTGCTAATAATAGCAAAAATGGTAAGTGTAGTTTTTATAGGTTCCCAAAGATTACATATAAATTAGAGAAAAGAAAAAGATGGATCCGTGCTATTAATATGAAAAAGTAAATATCACATAACTTCATTTTTATGCAATTGAAATAGAAAAAATTTAAATAATTTACCTTAAATGATATTTTATAAGGCTTCAAACTAACTGCAGAGTGCCTGATGACTTCAGCTTTTATATCATAACTTTTACTATTACTGTTTTTAAATAAAATATGCTCTTTCACAGGAAAAACTTGATTTGCCAGTACTAGATTTTTCCCTTTCTTTTCCGTTTATGGTTGAAAAGATGTATTATGATGAATTTTGAGAAACCCAGTTTATAATAATACATTTATTTTGTACATAAACTGAAAAAAATAATTAAAAAGTTAATTACTAATAATTGTCAATTTCTCATGTATTTAACAATGTCAAACATATGTCATATGTTTAACCTGAAAATTGGTAGGTCCAAAACTGTCAGATGATGGCGGTAGGTGTCGCGTCAGTCACGCACGGAGCGAGTAGTAAAATATATTACTGTGAACTTCGTAAACGTAGTCGCTTTTACTTCAAAATTTAATACTTTGAACATACCAGAACACAGTGGGCAGAAAACGCTACCTTGATGTACGCCAGATTGTATGATGTGGTAATTTGAGTAACTGTCTTCAATTTTGACTTAGAAGTAACAGTCAATAAGGTACGATTTTAGTATAATAGTTGGTCTGTTAGGTGTAATGTAAATTTGAGAGTTTATCTGCTAATTCATTGTTGTTATTTTTGTTCCAGCATTTATGATTCCAATCGCAGCATCTCTATAACTACTTCTGTAGAAATTATGATCATGATGATGATTTGTTTTAATTTATTATTTGATCTGACATTCATTAGTTCACGGTAAACAGAACATCCTCTATAATTAGAAGGGTGGTCTCCGTTGCAGTGAGTTCAAGTTGCTGGCGTGTTTTTTAGTTTCTGGCAGTCCTTTGTGTTGTGTGATCCAGCGCATTTTACGCAATTATATGATTTTGCACAGTACGTTTTAGTGTGACCATATTCTTGACATCGTGTACAATGTGGTATATTTCTTTTAATTCTCGGTGGTTCTACCCTTATTTTACAATGTTATATATACTGCAATTCAAATATTTCTTTGTTGTTTGTTTGAGGCTCGAGGCCCACCAAAAATAATGATAATGGTTCACGACTCAATCTGTGTACGACATTTGTAACGTTCCTTACTTTATGACTCTTTTCCTGGATTTTCGCTTATATTTTATCTATCGGAAAGGAGTGATATAGATCTCGAATAACTGCTCTGTATGCTCTCTCTTCCTTAGGATGGTATGTATGGTGGACGATTTTTCCTCTCGTATGTGATGTATTCGTTCTCTGTAGGACTCAGGTGTCTTTGGTAACATTTTTATTGTGTTGTTTGTTAAGGCTTTAGTAAAGTAAGTTTCTACTTCTACTGCTTGAGCTAAATTATCTATTATTTTGCTATAGTCATTCACGCTATATATAAAAATTGGAGGGGGTTTTGAAATTGGTTGATTTTTATTCGTATTATTTACGGAGTTTTCCTGTAGAAGTGACTTAAAGACTATTTGAGAGTGTAATGGTAGCGTTTTCTTCTTTTGAATTTTGACGTTTAAGCCTTTTTCTTTTTGATCTTATTGTTTGCCATGGGTGTTTATTATTTTGAGAGTCTTCATGTTCATCATCTGACATCGAATCATATTCATTATATGGTTCTGGATTGTTTTTTAAGTTTAAGTTAGCTTGAGAGTTTGATGTAGAAAAAGTTGGTTTGCTGGGCAGTTATTGGCTATACCTGATATTGTTGTTGATAATTATCAATAGGTATCATTTGGTTTACTGTTGGTTGATTTAAGCACAATGGTAGAGCTTGAGTATTTATTTGACTTACTTGGTAAAACGGTTATTTAGGTTTGTAGGCTCGTTCTGCATTAAAGTTGGAAACTGCACTGTAGCGTACTAAAAATCAATTGATCCTGGTCGCTTCCCTGTTGGAAACATTTTCACCTCACTTAGAGCTCACTTTTATTTTACATTGACTGGATAAATTAAAATTTATTTATTTACCAATAATCAATTTAAATATACCAAATCTCGAGAAGATTAATAATTAGTTAGCACAATTACAATATCTTTACAAAACCGCCAAAAATTAATATTTTTTCGGGAGAACCCCAAAATTCACATTAATTAAGGCACATTGGCAGTTATTTTTACAACTGTTATTCAGAGATGAAGCTAGGTTTCGTCTCTACCCTAATAGTTGAAGAGTGAGAGTTTTGAGAGGATTTGGTCGACAAGAGAAACTCAGGCATGCACAGGATGTTCGTCGATATAGTGGTCTACAGGTTATGGTGTGGATTGAAATAATTTTTTATCGGACTATTTCCGTTTGTGTAAGGCACTTTAAATCAATATCAATATATTGATCTATCCTAGAACCTGTTGTCCTTACATTTGCAACTGCTGAGGGTCCTGATTTGCGGTACATGCAGGATAATATAAGGCCACATACTATAGCAACAGTAAAAGGCTGGTTTCATCATGAGGATATTACACTTTTATCGTGACCAGCACAGTCGCCAGATCTTAATCCCATCGAGCATACATGGGGTATACTTCAGAGACGGATTGCTCCTCATCTGCACAATTTTCATTCTAGACAAGGTCTTCAAAACCTTCTTATATAGGAATAGATCATATTGGCTCAAAACGAAATTGATAATTTAATTTTAAGAATGCCGAGGTAGTGTCAAGCTGAAATTAATGGTGCTGAAGGAAACACGGATTGGTAAACACATTTGTTGATAGATTTTGATCTTTTATATTGACTTTTACATTAAGAATTTTCATTAAATTAGTACACTTCTAAACTTTTGTTTGATTATTTCATCATAGAGCAATCACAATAAAATTAAGATAAATTCATTGCTGACTAATCAGGCAGTATAATGTTATCAAAATTTATGCATATACAGTGTGGATATTAAGTCTAGTGACCCCCCCCCCCCCCTAGTGAACTCCGTTATTTAAGACAAAGATGAAAAACGCTCGGACCCGTCAATTTTATCAGTTTTATAACATAAAAAAAATTGTCACCACTTTCATCCCCTTCACTTGACAGCTACCCCGTCAGATTTTTTAAATGGCAATGGGGGTCGTGCGATAGTTCGTTGGAAAGGGTTTGAAAAGAAGAATTCTAAAATCTATCACACTTTACTTTAACTTTAAGGATCTGTTTGTTAATAACGATTTATTGTTTGGAGATACACTTTGCGATACAACAATACAAAAGTAGGTACACTGGTTTTGCTTTAATATGGGACATTTTGGTATAACAAAATTTATTTAATTTTTATTCTTGAACGTTTATACCGAATTATTTTTTTGCAGAATAAATACTTTTGTGTTGTTAAAACATATCATGGTTAGAACAATTTTTTAAATAATCTAGTTGGCGTGTATAGTTTTTGACAACTGTCTTAAAAACCAAGCAATTAGCATTGCAAATTGTAAAGAATATTGACAAGAACTTGAGATTTGGTGAGCTTTAGTGGTAAACTGTAAATTTTTAGTATAAAAAATTCAAAACAATCAAAATGGCACCACCTCGTAGATTATTAGACAAATGTGAAGCAATTTTAATATTTAGCGAAGCAGGCCGTAACTACCATGAAGCTGTGAGAATATTTAATGAACGTTTTCCGAATCGTCCAATTGATCGACATTACTATAGACTACTTGTCACCAAATTTTGTAAAACTGGTTCTGTCGATAACAAGAAACGGGATGGTAGAAAAAAGATTTTTGAGGAAAAACAAGTAGATATTTTGTCTCAATTTGTAGTAAATCCATCCAGTTCAACTAGAAATGTTGCTCACGAATGCGAAGTAAGTCACAGGACTGTCTTAAACATTTTAAAAAAGCAAAAATTTCATCCCTATAAGATGAAAATAGTGCACAAATTGACAGAGGATGATCCAGATCGACGACTGCAATATTGTGAAACTATGGATAATAATATTTCACAAGATCCAAGTTATTTAAGACATATTTGTTTTTCCGATGAAGCTACATTCTATTTAAATGGTCATGTACATCGACAAAATGTAAGATATTGGTCTGACGAAAACCCTCGATTGTTTCGAGAGTGTCATACTCAATTTCCCACTAAATTAAATGTTTGGGCAGGTATACTAGGGGATCACATTATAGGCCCTTTTATTATCGAAGGCAATTTAACGGGGGAAAGCTATCTTAATCTATTGGAAACACAAATAATTCCTGCAATTCATGATGTGCTTAGAAACAATCCAGGCGAATTCACCCAAGATATTATTTTCCAGCAAGATGGAGCTCCACCTCATTACGATGCTGGCGTTCGAAATTTTTTAAATAATTTGTATCCGAGAGGATGGATTGGATGTCGTGGATTCATTAAATGGCCACCAAAATCACTAGATCTTACTCCTCTAGATTTTTACCTATGGGGTTACCTTAAATCCAAACTGTATGGGAGCCAGTTGACGACAGTTGATGAGCTCCGTCAAAGAATAATCGAAGAATGTGATAGGATTGATATGCAGACCCTACAAAGGGTTAGGGAGGCAACGAAACAAAGAATCTACTTCTGCCAGGAAGTAAATGGAGGACATTTCGAGCATCTCCTGCAGTAATTTAAGTTTTCTTTAGGGTAATTTGCCAGTTTAGGCTAATTATTTTTTGTATATTTTATTTTAAATAAAACCATTATGCCATACAAAATTTCAAACTTATACATTTTTGAATTCTTCTTTTCAAACCCTTTCCAACAAACTATCGCACCACCCCCATTGCTATTTAAAAAATCTGATGGGGTAGCTGTCAAGTGAAGGGGATGAAAGGGGTGACAATTTTTTTTATGTTATAAAATACCGCTATTACAATAAAAATTGACGGGTCCGAGCGTTTTTCATCTTTGTCTTAAATAACGAAGTTCACTAGGGAGGGGGGGGGGTAAGACTTAATATCCATACTGTAGACATTTTTGATAGTTAAACATTTTTTATGTAATTATTTTAAAATAAGCATTTTTAATAGTGTTTAAAATAGATTTAAAAACTATCAGAAAAAGTGTACACTATTAATAATTTTGCAAGCGAAAGTTACTTAATTCAAAACATTAGGAAAAAATTGTGTCGTTTAAAAAATGAAGAAATAAATACAACAGAATAGTCCTGAGCTTATTTACGATGAGCTAAATTGATTTTTAAATATGTATGTATAATGATGTGTCTATATAAATTGGATGTTGTATTATATCGAGGAATATTATTTTTCCTGTACAATTCGGCTTGCAAAACCTCCTGTAAATATTGCCACAGGGTACACACCGTATTTCGAGATTAAGTCATCGCATAAACCAGCAAGTTTATGAGTCGAAAGTTACTCTCTAAACCTGCTGTATTATTTGCTGAGCTTTCACATGGTTTCCGATTATTTACTGTGGAAGTTTGAGCTGCTGTGCGAGCTACAACGGCACCCTATTAGGCGTGCATGTGTTATTTCAGCTTCGTCAGACTTTCAGTGCATAAATAATAAATGCACACAGAATACTAATGGGATCATTAAGCGAAGAAACGCAGGTATTGGAAGACGTTGACAGTCACATTGGTGCAGTGGATCGTATTTAAAATACTTGCGGTTTAGTTTGAAACTAGATATATAACCGATTACTCAGGAATGAGATTTTATAAAATTATTACAAGTGGAAGGCAGGATATGTTTTGATTGTTACAAAAAAATACTTAAATTATTAAAAAACAAGAATATTCTTCCAACAAAGGGTGATGGAGTGGTGAAATTCCGCTTCACCCAGTAAAAATTCTAAATCATGCCGATATTGCGATTCTTACTGCTTGCATGATTTGGATATTATCAGCAGTTGAGTAAAAGTTATCATAGAGATTAGTCGCAAATCTCGCAAGTCCATTAGCTAAAATCGCTAGCTTGCAAATTATTAGCTTGGCTTATTACTATTGTGTTTTATTATATTATATTTGTAATTAAGTAGTTTGCTCTGCATTATTCTTTCATAAATATTATTAAATGAATTATTGATAGTACTCAGTGTTTCCTAATATCGCAGTGATGAATTAAATTCTTTCATTCAAACCAGCAGTGTTGCCAGTAGTTCTCTTTTAACATAGAAACGACATTCCGCTAGGTTCCGCTGTTACGTCTTCTAAAGTCTTGTTGAAGCAAGAATGAGGTAATACAACTCAAGTTTTCCACGCCTATCTTACAATTCATGGAATTGTAAGATAGTGCTAGTTGCAGAATGTTACAGTTATGGATGTAGCACATTTCTATGAAATTTCTCTTGAATTAGTTGTCAACTTTTTTAGTACTTCCACATTGTCATAGTTGGCAATGTGTCCAATATTCTTAATATGTTGGCTAAAATCTGTACTTATAGGCTTCCTTACAACATCACTCTTGTTAAAAGCTTTTCGTTTTGATAGTTTCTGGCTAGTTTGATACACTTCCAAACAGAAACCACATGAATATAATACACTACATTGAAGTTATCCAGTTTTTTAAGTCTTTCTGTCAGGTGAGTGAAGTACGTCCCTAATCTTTTGCACACTGAATTTGCTATCACTAGGTTTAACTGTCTAAAAAGGTTTGGGATCTGTGGTGATAAACCCTGATGTAAGGTTATCTCCCATAAAAAAGTTCCACTGCTTCTCCTTCTAATGCTTGTCTTTGGCGTGTTCTTGTCGTTGGCACATCTTGGAAGAGCAATTTGTTCAGCAGCATCTTAGGATAGTGAGTGATTTTTTCTAAGAATCTCATAAAGTAACTTAATGTTCTTATTGCAGTTAGAAGGGTGACAAATTCTTTTTATTCTGTTTTTCAGACCTTTGTTGATGTTAGTCTTCTATTCATCCGGATTATAAGAGTGAAAAGGCACATACCTGAGAATGTTTTCTTTTTGTACCAGTCCAAACTTATTGTGTTATCCTCATGTCTGGTTACATTAGTAATTAGACACAAATCTCGCAAGTCCAGTACCTAAAATCGTTTCCTAATACCGCAGTGATGAGTTAAATACTTTCATTCAAACCAGCAGTGTTGCCGGTAGTTCTCTTTTAACACAGAAACGACATTCCGCTAAGCAGTTATTCGTGTAATTAGATATAATAGTGACATTACCTCCTTGAAGTGCAGTGAAATATCCCACAAGTTAGTGTTATTGGACAATACCATTCGCTATCCATTCTACATATGAACTTTACTTAATGTCTAATACTATTTATACCTAGAATTAAATTTAAGTTAGTGTCTGGTGGTCCTTCGATTCTTCTCTCTACGCCTCATGAAGTACGTTAATAGCAAAAACTTATAACAACAACATATGCTATACAAAAAAGAAGTTTATCTACATTTGACGGCGAAAACCGGTGCAGATAGACATCGCTTTGTGATAACACTGATAACTGATATCAGTGTTTTTAAAAAAGATATTTATTTATTTTTTACGAATTATTTGCATAACAGAACTGAAGATTTATTTAATTTTTTAATCCTATCATCGTCCATAAATTAACAATAGTAACCAATAATGCAATAAAATGCGTAAGGCTTTCATGGCCATCGTCTAACTTGTTAAGCTGTTTGTTTGGGCTGTTAGGCCGTTGTCTTCTGAGATTATTTCTCGACGTTTCGCCCACACTAGGGATTTGCATCATCTGGAGATGTTACTGCTTCGCTTGTAATCTGAAACTGCCACGTGTAAGCTGAAACTGATGCTTGTAAGCTGAAACTGACGAATAATGCAATAGTAATAGCAAATATTAGAACAAACGCCTGTGATCTAAGAATTATTAGCAATCTTTACTAGAATCAAACATCGTCTATCCGTACAGAGGCAGGAGAATCCGATGATATCAAAATCAAACTTGGGGTCCGACAGGGATGTATACTATCACCCTTTCTGTTTAACGTATACTCTGAGGAAATCGTTCAAGAAGCAGTAGAGTGTTGAAACCGGAATTCGAATTAAGTCGAAGATATGGACTTTTACTTAACATTAAGAAAACAAAATATATGATGATCTCTAAGAAGGAACAGCTAATTGAAAGAACCAGTGTAAATGGTCAACACATCTTCTTCTTGCCAAGTGCCACCTCCGCGACAAAGGTTGGCAATCATCATAGCTATTCTGACCTTCGAGGCAGCTGCTCTGAACAATTGCCTTGAGCTGCAACCAAACCACTCTCAGGTTCTTCAACCAGGAAACCCGTCCTCTTCCTACGCTTCTCGTACACTCTACTTTTCCTTGAATTATGAGTCTCAAGATGTTGTATCTTTCGCCTCTCATCACATGTCCGAGATATTGTCAATATATGGTCAACCAATAGAAAGAGTAAAAACATACACCTACCTTGGTACGAACGTCAATGAAAATTGGGACCGTTCCCAAGAAATAAAATAAAGGAAGAGAAAACAAGATCTTCAGTCCAAAAAATGGCTAAACTGTTCAAATGCCATGATTTACCAGTACCCATAAAAATTAGGGTACTACGATGTTATATCTTTCCTAGACTGTTATACGGAGTAGTCAGTCGTGGACTCTCACAGACGCTACCTGCAAGAAAATTGAGGCTTTCGAAATATGGCTTTATCGGCGAATCCTGTAGATATCCTATACTGACTACGTTACTAACCATAACATTTTATTAAGAATGCAAAAAGGAAAAGAGTTGTTAACCTCAATAAAACCAGCCAAAATCAAGTACCTTGGACACATCATGAGAAACGGCGAAAGATATGAGCTGCTGCAATTAATTCTAAAAGGAAAAGTAGAAGGAAGACGAGGACCAGAAAGGCGAATGTTTTCCTGGCTAAAAAATCTACGTATATGTTTCAACACAATAACCACAAATCTTTTCATAGCAGCAGTTTGCAAAATACGACGATGGTCATGATGGTCTTCAACATCCGAAACAAGAAGAAGAATTACCAATAATGCAGGATAGCAGTGGCGGCTCGTTAAATAATTTGATGTACCAAAATGTAATTCCAAACATGCAAAATTATGAACCACAACCAATTATACAATCTTATATACTAAAACGCTAAGCCCTTTTCTTGTCCACCACTTTGCTCAAAAACCATATTAGATAATTAAAATATTTTTTCGGAATATTATTAGTATTACGTATGAGATTGTCAAGATATACTTTTGGTACAAAAATTCACTTCCGGTTTTGAGATGACCGGAAGTTAAAATTTACTTTAAGTTTTAGACCCCACAATGTATATATGGATCAAAAGGTCTCGTCGAGACGAATCTAAATATGTACTACCGGTTGCGATCTGACACCAGAAGTGACCTGAAACGCGCATAAAACGTCAAGATAGAGCAAATCTGACACCGGATTCGTGATCAGCATGCAAAATTAACTGCTAAATGATAACATTGTAACAAAAAACATTGTTTTCGACAAAATATTTCGTGATATTTAATACACTTTTTACTTGCATTATTATTGATGAATGTTATGTATATTCTTGCCTATATTGTTTGTATTGATCTCTTAATTTTTCTCGCAAAATAAAAATTTCATTTAAAAAACTCGATGTCGAGTTGGTCCGCTAGTTATACATACTACCTCAGCATCAACAATATACGACGTATCCGCAACAAAGATACGTCGTAATTGATGCGTAAATACGCAGCACTATGTAATGTATCTAATCCACTTTTGGAACCAAACATTAATACAAGACTGACGAGGTACTAGCTAACAGACCTACGAAGGCGACAAAGAGGTCCTGATGCTCGAAACATCTTTAGACTATTATAAAGCAGTAAATCTCGGTAGTAATTATTAAATTAACCTAGAAAATTTAATATTTTTGTTATTAGTAAATGTAGTACTAAAACAGACATGAGAATTTTATTAAAAATTTGTCTCAAAAATCTAACAAATCTTTAACTATCATCTACCAATTAGTTAGTAAAAGCACTTTCTACCTAGCTCTCGTATACAATACACATTAAGTTGTTCCATTCCTTGACTTACAACTTTCTGTGACATTTTCTACGTAACAGGTAAACGAAATAATTGTATTTATCTATTAAATATCTAATGTAACCCAGTTTTCCGTAAGAATGCTGTCACTTTTTCGTTCGACGTACAATATGACACAACCACGGGGCATTATCCGAATTCTAATAATAAACTTAATTTAGTAGGTCGAAATTGTTACTTTTAAACCTAAAGCAGCCAATACTTACATCCCACATATTATTGATTTATAATTTTATGTCAATAATTTTATAAATAGTAACTTTTAAAGATAAATTGAGCAATTTTCAAAAGGTAAAACTGGATAAATTAAACTTTTTAAAGCACTAAAGTTTAAAAAGTGGAACAACAAGGCTAAGGGAAACATTTGTTAGAATTAGAGTCAAGAAAAAACAGAGCACCTTTGACAATTTTCTAGTGCTCAAGCAGAATATACAAAAAATTTAGGAAGCATAGGCAAATCTAAATAAACCTAGTGGTAAAACGTGGCTCTCATACAGTGTAAGCTATATTTCTATCTATCTATCGACCTATACCCAAAAATCTATTCATATACTGAATGCCTCGCCCATGTGTCTCCATGTCTCCATGCTGTTTGCTTCTTTTAAAGTAGGCCTGCGCTTTGCTTAATAGCATTGTGTCATGTTATTATCTGCCTAACTTCTAATGCTTTTACAGTATATGGTCTCCAATGGTCAATTTCTTTCTCCTATCTTCAATCCCGATATCTTTCTGTGTCTTGCTCATTTCGATTTTAACTTAAAAGCATTTTTTTATGTCAAACAATGTCAAATGCATATGTTGAGGTGTTACAAAATACATTTAATAAATACAATAAAAGTTACAGTTAAAAAAACACATTCAGAGTTTTTAAATTTATACAAACATTAAAAAGTCACAAAAATGTCACAACAATGTTAACAAGAACAGTATAATATAATACAATAATTCTATTCTATCGCTGATGTACAATATATCGAAACATGAAGCCAATAGAAAAAGAAACTTGTTTTAATTGAGCTTAGTGAAACAATTTGAAAAAAAATATTTTTATTGAAAAAAGCACGGAAAGTTAACTTTATTGTTAGAGACACCAAAGTAATTAAAAAAAGTGCCTATTTTTGACAGATAGGTATATATTACTCCGAAAAGCAAAACAACAAATAATATGGCTTGGGAAAGAGACTTTTTGCGAAAAATCAACTAGATGACAAATATATGTTTACAGGACAGAATAGAAAAGTGAATTTATTTTAAATCTAATTAAAGAGAAGGTTGGAAATAAAAAGTACCGATGACCATTGTTGGGGAACCTAGAATTAGTGAATATTAATGAAATATAATGTGATATGAATTTGTTTAGCTCACCATGTGGTTCCTTTTGGAAAGGATTTTATATCGAATGTGATATATGAAAATTGCTAAAGTTCTCGTTAAAATGAATATAGGGATTTAATTTAGAAGTATCAAGGTAGAATCGATGGTATCTACTTTTTTTCCTTAGAGGACAAAAACCGATTTACTTGCACCGACAAAAAAATTTTGCAGTGACCATCCAGACTATGCCAGATCCCTATCTGTCAAAAATAGGCGCTTTTTTTAATTACTTTGGTGTCTCTAACAATAACAACTTTTTATGCTTTTTTCAATAAAAATATTTTTTTTCAAATTATTTCACTAAGCTCAATTAAAGCAAGTTACTTTTTCTCCTGGCTTGATATTTCGATATATTGTACATCAGCGATAGAATAGAATTATTGTATTATATTATACTGTTCTTGTTGACATATTGTGGCATTTTTGTGACTTTTTAATGTTTGTATAAATTTAAAAACTCTGAATGTGTTTTTTTAACTGTAACTTTTATTGTAGTTATTAAATGTATTTTGTAACACCTCAACATATGAATTTGACATTGTTTGATATTTATATATGACTTTACGATCATTAGAACTGAAGAAGTGCAGAAATACTGCACGAAACGTTTTCTATTAAAAGATGGAAATAGTTTTTTCATTTTTTATTTCTCCTTGACCGATATCCTCATTTCAGTAAGATTTTAATCTCTCACATTGTGTATTTATATATCATCATCATCATCATCATGTGCAGCTTTATCAACTGTTTCCAATTACGGTGTAGCCTCCCTTATTTCAATGTTATTCTATGTTCTTATTATTATTCGACGATGTCTTAGTTATACGTTGTTCTAATAATTTGCGCTCATTTGCGCCCATATTTTTCTATCTTGTGCTATTCGAGACCACGTTGTTCCTGTTAATTTTCTAATATCATAATCCCATCTGACATTCGGGCGCCTCCTTGGTCTCTTAGCGTTCCTGGGGTACCACATAGTTGTTCTAGTGGTCCATCTGTTATCTGTTCTTCTTGCTATATGTCCTGCCCATTGCCATTTCAGGGATTTTATTCTTTGGATTACATCAGTCACCTGGGTTTGCCTCCGTATCCATTCAATTCTTTTACGATCCCTCTTTGTTATCCCTAGCATACATCTTTCCATTGCTCTTTGAGTTACTTGGAGTTTCGACGTTATTTCTCTCTTTAATATCCAAGTTTCACATCCATATGTCAAGACGGGTAATATGCATTGATCAAATACTCTCTTCTTGAGGTATAGTGGCATTTTGGACTTGAAGACTATGGAATTTCGTCCGAATGCTGACCACGCTTGTTTTATTCGTCTGTTGATTTCCGGAAGTAGTGATCCCGATTTATATATATATATATATATATATATATATATATATATATATATATATATATATATATATATATATATATATATTAGATGCATATTTTCAGGTATACCACAATATAGACAAATATCTGAGAACGCAAGCAATGCAATTTAGCGAGGTAGGTAAAAATACCCCTTATTGGTATTAGCATAATATGACAATATGACAGTAAAACGGGATAAGCCGGTTGCCGGCATTAAATAAAATCATAAATCATAAAATCATAAATATGGTTTTTCCCGAAAGCTAAACAAATAAAAAATTACCAGAATTTGTATTAGCAAAAGACAAAATGCTATTGCCGTTCTGTCCGTAGTTACAGTTAGTTCAGTTTAGTGTATTCTTTGGTTTAGTAAAGTTGTGTTTTAGTGTTTATCAAAAGTGTTTGAAAATGCCAAAATAAAGTGCAAGTAAATCAATTCTTCTGAAAAAGTGGATTAATAGTAAAACAGAGTTCAAAATCATTAATGACAACCATATATTTTGCACGGTTTGTAACAAACCGGTAAGTATTATGTTTAATTTAATTATTGTTTTAATTTTAAAATATATTTTTTTAAAATATAAGTCAAATATAATTTTACGTTAAAATGTAAGTTTTAGAATAGGATTGTCATTCATTATGAAAAACTTATTTATTTTAAGACACTGATTTTAAAATTATTTTTAGCAAAGGTGTAAACATGGTTTTGACACTGACTTTTTCGTCATAAATTAATACGTTATTTTTTTACGATAGAAATGTGACATTTTACTAAAACTTCTGATATCTGTGAAGAAAACTTCAACGATCAAAACTCAAAAAATAGTGTATATAGGAGATACTTCGAGAAACAAGTTTTATTAAATTGTAACATGTAGTGTGCTTGATTAATGTCTTTTGTCCGTTTATAATTGACTAAGTAAATCGTCCTTTGTATTAATATCTTGTATATAAAATGTTAATAGAGGTAAAAATCAATTGATTTTAAAGTGGCGAAGTACTACAAGTTTATTGGTTAATTTTTTTATTTCCAAATTTCAGATTTTATGTGAAAAAAGTTTCAAGTTGATTAACACTTGGGCACTGCAACGCATAAATCATGTGCACAAAAGCCTCAAGATTCGGTTCAATAGCTCATAATTACAAATACAACGAAAGTATCTTACCAACAAAATTTTAATTTAAGGATCTCTGCAGTTTGCTAGTTTATTGCAATATTCCAATATGGATATCTGTTGACGAGACGACCGTATATTGCAAATTTGGTTATAGGAAGTATAAATGGGAGTGAGTGTAGCACCAGATATATTTAGTTTTCTTTAAGGACTTGCAAAAAACGAACAATGTAACTATTTGTAAATAAATGTTTGAGTAACTTTTTTTTACCTCAACCGATATCAACTAAAAAATTTTTGTTATTGTTGTGTTGCTGCGATTATCGTGGCTGAATGGATCAAGTTATCCAAAGCCATTAATTAAATAAAAAAAAGTGATGCTGCTCCATATATGATCAAGGCTGAACAGCATTTAAAAATATTTTTTGATACACGTTAAATTTGATACTCCACAAATGATTACAATCAGGAGATAAAAATAAGAATAGAAAAGGCTAGAGCAAATTTCAACAAAATGAGAAGAGTTCTATGTACCAGGGATTTAAAACTGGAACTAAGAGTTAGTTGGCGAGGTGCTATGTTTTTTCCACCTTATTTTATGGAATGGAATCTTGAACCTTTAATGCTACATCAATGAAAAAACTGGAATCATTTGAGCTGTGGGTGTACAGAAGAATTCTGAAAATATCATGGACAAAACACGTCACAAACAAAGAAGTTCTGAGAAGGATGAACAAAGAAATGGAAATTTTAAATTCAATAAAAACAAAAAAATTGGAATATCTCGGACATATTACACGTGGAGAGAAATACACCTTGCTCCAACTGATCATGCAGGGAAAGATCCAAGGAAAGAGAAGCATAGGGAGGCGTAGAATGTCATGGCTGCGCAACCTGAGAGAGTGGTACGGATGTACATCAAATGAACTTTTCAGAGCAGCCGTCTCAAAAGTTCGAATAACTATGATGATTGCCGACCTCCGCCGCGGAGATGGCACTTGAAGAAGAAGAAGAAATTTGATACAGGTTACCTGTTTAGTACATGCTTTAAATACAGTAGCTAATCTGTAAGGACAGAGTTTCTGCTACTATAGACAATGGTCAATACCCTTGTATCAAATATAAAAAAAATATTTTTAAAAGATCCTCTGCGAGTACAGGCGTATAAAGATCGTTTACCTAATGTACCTTTACCAACTGAACCGGTGATAACTAGATGGGGAACATGGTTAAACTCAGTAAATTTCATAACCGATAATTTCGAGGGAATTAGAGACGTCATTTGTAGTTTCGATGTAGATAGCTCAGGTGCTATAAAAAATGTGTGGACGATTTATAAAAAACCGTTATTAAAAAGTAATTTGGCACATATTGACAAAACCAATTTTGTAAATATTGTTAAAACAATTACTAGATTAGAAAAGTGAAACATTTCATTAGACCAAAGTATTGAAATTTTAACAATTTAATAAATGAAAAAGTTAAACACCTTGGGGAAACCAACAAAATGTATAAAAAATTCTGCGCAGTCAGTGTTAAAGAAAAACAAGGGATATCAAAAAATAATTCAAATCAATAATATTATTAAAATGGAGAATTGTGAAGGTAATTTAAATTTACATGTAGAACCCTCAATTATACAATATTGTAGGTTTTTAGTTTTAACTGTAATAATAGTATAATAAAGAATGATGATGAATCAAAGAATAAATGAATATAATGATGTAGATAATACAAATTTCAATAAACATTTTTTGTGACTTAAATAGACATAATATAGCTTGGATCTTAGGATAATGATACAATGTCTTCATTATCTGCTACAATTGTACTTAGAGCTTTTGAAGTTGTTAAAAATTTATAATATACAGGTGGTATAAAACATAGGAAATCCAACAGGTGTTTTTTCAAAATACTTACTGGTTTCTCGCCTATGTACAGCTTTTCTATGCGTATTTGACTCAATATTAAGGCTGGTCCATCTGTTTATTTGCTTATAGATATGCCAAAGATTTAAAATCCAACAAAATCTAGTAAATTTTCTTCGTATTTTTAAGAACAAGCTTTCGCTACTCGGATTCACTGCATTTTTATCATTTTTCATTTTTAATTAATCCCTTTAATTAATTATTTTTTGCATTATGTCATTTTCAGTCACTATTATTTATCATTTCGAGATCGTTGTGGGAGATTACCTAGTTTAAAGTTACTAATAAACTACGGTAGTGATACGGTTATTTTTGCCGATATATATTACAAGTCATTGTTCAATGTTAAGATGAAGTAACCACAAGGATAATTTAAATGTTGCGTCAAGATCGTATTAAATAACATGTTGCTTATTAATGGAATTCACATCTAATTTGGTATCAGCGTAAATGGAAACCTTATCGGTTGCAATGAGCGGAAGATTACTGGTGTAGACACAAAATAACGGTGGTCCAAGTACTGATCCTTGTGGGATATCGCTCTTGACAGTTTATCTACTGAATAGACTCCCCCAACACAAACACTGGTTTAAAACCATCAATTAAGGAATCTAGGAAAAGTATATGGATATAAAGATGTAAATATTTAAACTGAACAAGACTTAAAACTTTTATACTTTTTATAATTCCATATGCTTATTAATAAACTCTATGATTTATGTAAATTGCATTCAGACAAATACATTTAGAATATATGAATACATTAAAGTTTATTATAACTTATTAGTGTTTACTGTTGTACCTATTCTTAGTCCATTACAGATAAATACAAACGAATTATCGGAAAATGCCTCGACGAATAGAGAAAATCTAGAAGTTTTTATCGTTGGTTCAAATTTTATTAAATATGTATGAGAATAACAAGTTAAGAAATATAAATCGATAAAGCTTGAAAGTTTTCCAGAGATAATGGAATGACTGAATATTAATTCATTTACCGATATTTGATCGTCAAATCGGCTTGGGAAACGGTTGACAAAGGCATTGGATTTGTAATTATCAAGAATTGGCATTTAAAATTCAATTTTGGAAGAAAGAAAAAAGAACCGTTCGTTAGTTAATTTTAAATTTTTTAATTTAAAAAAACTTTAAATAGAAGGGGTAAAAAATGCGTTTAAATAAGGTCAATCAAATTTTTAGGGGAGAAAAATAATAACAACTGGCAGCAGTCTTGAAAATTGCAAAACATTGATTGGTCATTTGGGTGAATTACGTTACATATATGGATTCACACTCTTCTTTATTTTTTCTAATTCGTAAGGATATAGTGGCGTCATGTAATTTGTTTGATTATTTCTGTCCAATTATCTCTCTGCTATGCGTGTTGTTTTGCTTCGGAGAATAGGTAACCAGTCATGTCCTTTATTTGGTCCCACCATCGTACTTTAACATAGATATGTATCATATTTTTGTCGATTTTAAAGCGGCATATGACAGTGTCTTAAGACCAAGTCTTTACAACGCTATGAATGAGTTGGGAATTCCAAAAAAACTCATATGTTTGAAAAAAGTGACAATGGCGAAGATGCTATCAGCAGTTAAAATTCAAAACGACTCGTCAACCCCATTTCAAATACATAGGGGGTTAAGGCAGGAAGATGCGCTGGCGTGTCAGCTTTTTAATGTCGCCTTAGAAAAAGTTGTACGAGACGCTAGTTTAGATAGCAGGGGAACAATATTTAATAGATCAGTCCAAATTCTAGCATATGCAGACGACGTGGACATTATAACAAGAACTAGGGCGAGAACTGCGGAAATCCTAACCGAGCTAGTAGCAGCAGCAGAACGAATGGGGTTACAGATAAATCAAAATAAAACCAAATTCATGGTGACTAACACAAACACAAGAGCTGGAAATGTTGACGCAGATTTAATCATCAATGACCAAAACTTCGAAGCAGTCAAAGAGTTCATATATCTAGGGACATCGGTTAACCCCAATAATAACACATCTGAGGAAATAAAAAGGCGAATAATAATTGCAAACAGGTGTTATCATGGTCTATCAAAGTATTTAGCTAACAAACGTCTGTCTCAAGAAACTCGTATAAGGCTGTATAGAACACTGATAGTCCCCGTTCTCACATATGGATCAGAGGCATGGACGCTAACGAAAACAGATGAATCCGCTCTATCCATTTTTGAAAGAAAGGTGCTACGCAAGATATTCGGAGCGGTCTGTGAGAACGGAGTATGGAGGCGTAGATATAACTTTGAACTGCAGAATATCTACAAGCATGCGTTTGGTGGTAAAGATATTACCACTATAATTAAGCGAAACCGCCTGCAGTGGGCAGGACATGTAGCCCGGGCCCCTGAGTCAAACATGATAAAAAAGAATTAATATTTAAATGGGAATAAGCCACAATTAAAGGTTAAAATACATTTATTGACGTTTCAATTTCCACTTCGGAAATCGTTCTCAAAATACAAAATGGTTTTGACTACACTGCAGAAATCAAAGTCAGAATCGAAAAAGCACGTTCTAATTTTATGAAAATGAAAAAGGTCCTATGTGGCAAAGATTTAACATTAGCTTTTAAAGTACGCCTAAAAAATTGTTACGTATACAGTGTACTATACTTAACGCCTTTGAAATGTGGACCTATAGAAAAATTTTGAGGGTTTCCTGAGTAGATAGAGTTACGAACAATGAAGTACTGAGGAGAATAAGTAAAGAGAAGCAAGTTGAACTTACAATTAAAAAAAGAAAGCTACGGTATCTCGGACATGTGATGCGGGGCGAGAAGTATGGCATACCGCGAGCATAATGCAAGGAAAGATAGATGGCAGAAGAAGCATCGGAGGAAGACGAATTTTATGGCTTAAGAACCTGAAAGAATGGTTTGGATGCAGCTCAAAACAACTATTTAGAGCTACTGCCTTAAAAATTAAAATAGCTATGATGATTGCCAACCTCCGTAGTGGAGATGGCACCTGGAGAAGAAGAAGAAGAGTCTCCTATTATCATCAGTGGTTCTTTTTTAGGGATGTTAGAGATGGTTTCATCTATCAGGTGGTGTGTTTCTTCTACTATATCTTCTGCCGCTTCGGATGTTGGCATATATACCTGTATAATATGCATTTTGGCTGGTTTAGCGTTTAGACTTATTTTGATTATTCGTACATTTACTGGAAGGTATTGATGTACATATTTTGCCAACGTTTTTGAATTAATAGTGCTACGCCCTTTTGATCTGATTTCTTAGCTCCCGACATAAAAACTTTATAGTGAGTGGCCTCCCAATCTCCTTGGCCTTCCCGGTGTGTCTCAGATAGCCCACATATATCTATCTTCTTCTTAATCAGTTCATTTTCTAGTATATACAATTTACCTGGCTGTAGCAACCCTCTAACATTTCATGTTGCACATGATTCACTTATCTTGTAGAAGAAAAAGTACTTAATAAGTAATATCCTGAATTAGCATACAATAACAATACCTATTACAATGACTTGGAAATGTTTAGAATTTGGGTACCAATATTTGAAAAACATTTGTCCACAAAACAATATCGTACAATGATAATTATATATTAGCTTAAAATTTTACGTTTTGACAGAACTCATGATGGGCACGCACGTGATTTTGGTTACATTTTACCTCTCACTGCACATGATTTCGGATGACTAATTTCATTTAACATTTGCCAGACTATAGTCAGTTTGGTTATCTGTCAGATCGTTCAGGATTGGTTTATTATTTTATTTTTGATTATATGTATTTCTATTTTTAACTGTTGGGTGATATTGTTTATTACATGTCTATTTTTTGCAACATTTTCCTGGTTTTTTCTCTGTACCAGTTCTCGAATTTCTTTCTGTCGGATTCTCTTATAATTTGTTTATTATTAGATAGTTCGCAAGTTCACATTTTAAGAATTTACCACTAATCTCAAGTTCCGTCGGTCTATGTATATATGTAAATGTAAAATGTCGTCTCCGGTGTAATTAATAAACGTATGAAAAACTGATTGCAACTTGGTGCAAAATTCCCATGTTTATTAATTTGTCCAACTATTGCGCAATATGGTGTAATATTGCGTAGTTGGCCGGTACGCTCTTATTGTGGCATTATCTTGAAGAGAAAATGCCATTATGGTTTTATTAGAGGTGGAAATAAAACACATTCTTTCTAAGAAGAAAAAAACTCAGCTTTAGAGTCTTAGAAAGATTCAGAGCCGTTCGAGCAAAGTGCTCTAGGGAGCTACCTTACACGGGTAAAACCATGTACTGACACACACTGACTTGAGATCCGAAAATGTCCCATATTTAAAGATAAATTACCTTTTATATGAAACCTTTTCATTTCTCAACCAATTAAATTTAATTATATGTTCCAGAAGGAAGGGCGATGAACATCGAAGTGCGTGATTGGTGGCACTTGATGACATCCCCCCTGCTTTGGAGACTCTGAGGCTGATAAAAACGCTGATTTTATTAAAAAAACTTAAGAAAAACAATTTTTTTACAATTCAAATTATAGAAAAGAAAAAATGCATAAAATATATCAAAAGTGTATATGTCCATATTGTCAAATCTACTTACAGTCCTCTAACACACACTACACTCGCGTACACTCGCGTAGCGCGCACTTGCACTGCACAAAAACACTCACAGGCGGTGGTCGGTGTTGTTGACAGCATCTGCAGGTCCATCCTTGACGTCGTGCTCGTTCTACGGCGGCTTCGTCCTCTCTAGCTGTACATTTCCCATCTGCATGTCACCGGTGAGTTTGCCTGAGCCTCCGTGGTGCTCTGGACCACATAATGGTAGGGCAGGCAGTGACTGGCTACTGCGGAGACATCCATTGCATCAGGTACTTAACATCAAGTAGGCTGGCTCGTCGGAGATACAGCACGTCGATGGTTTCAGGGCTGCAGAAGGTGGATATCGGCATGTTAGTTTGGTGTACTAACATCCGATGCTTCTCCTCGCTGTTTTCTTGAGTGGTTTTGATGCAGGCATCGTGTTGGAACTTTTTGCGATTTTCGATCGCGGAGCAGGAGAACTCTGACATCTCGGAGTCGTGGTAGAGTTCGTTGAAGGTTGGGCGCCATGTCGTCTCCGGTGTAATTAGTAAACGTATGAAAAACTGATTGCAACTTGGTGCAAAATTCCCATGTTTATTAATTTGTCCAACTATTGCGCAATATGGTGTAATATTGCGTAGTTGGCCCGTACGCTCTTATTGTGGCATTATCTTGAAGAGAAAATGCCATTATGGTTTTATTAGAGGTGGAAATAAAACACATTCTTTCTAAGAAGAAAAAAACTCAGCTTCAGAGTCTTAGAAAGATTCAGAGCCCTTCGAGCAAAGTGCTCTATGGAGCTACCCTACACGGGTAAAACCATGTACTGACACACACTGACTTGAGATCCGAAAATGTCCCATATTTAAAGATAAATTAACTTTTATATGAAACCTTTTCATTTCTCAACCAATTAAATTTAATTATATGTTCCAGAAGGAAGGGCGATGAACATCGAAGTGCGTGATTGGTGGCACTTGATGACAAAAAATCTACTTTACATGATAGAAATTTAAAAAAAAATTCGATATTAATACTTTTTTCGCACTTTTTATCACTTATTTTAAATCATGTTTGACACATATCTATTTTTTGGTAAACTTTTGGTGAACTTCAATGCACAAAATAAAAAATTTTTTGAAATGGAACTTTTAGCTTAGAAAATTGTAAAACCTGAACAATTTAAGTTGAAGTTGAAGACCAATTCCATAAAAACTTTTTTGTGATTTTATGTGAATAAGTGTAATATTTAAACATGTAGGGACAGATATTGGTGGTTTTAAAAACATTAATTAACACAAAGAGATATTGAAATAAAAATTTTAAATACACATAAATATTTATATGTATATAACCATAAAACAAATTTATTATATATAACAGTTGTTAAACTGTTTACAGAAAAGCTTTTATTAAAGATCAATAACCTACACTAACTAGACTATTCAGCTACCTCGAGATAGAGAGAGTGAAACATTAAGTTTACTACCCTAATTTCGCACAAACACTTCAATCTCGGTCTATTTTCGTCGACGGACAAGTAAATATAACTCGCAAGTGCATCCAAACAAGAGATTTGAGTTCAATCAACTAAAGCCGATATATCAGCCTGTGAAAATAAATTACTCAATGTTTTTCTCGAGAGTGTTATTTTAAGAAAATTGGCGATTGCAGGTTTGTTAGTTTGAAATCTTCTTTTTATTCAATTTATCGACATTAAGCATACAGTTATTGGTAGAGGAAAAGTAAAGATATAAACAAATAACTGAAGCTCAGATTATATGGCCTATTTTAGATGTTTTTTTCACATTTTGTTTTTTTTTGTAAATTCCTCCTGTTTGTGGCTTTTTGACGATTGCTGTTTCTGTATTAAGAGTAAATGTAAAGGGCATTAATCGTAACAATCGACATACGTGGACATATCCTAATCCGAATTTAGTAATAAGACCAATTCCGCATCAGCTTGAGCAGATACCCATTCCAATATTTAGCAGACTACCTACGTTACCAGAGGATAATGTCAAAACGTTATCTAACGAATTACAGACTAATAGATTTAAGGAGAGACTCAATTTAGAAAAAGAACTATTGAGAACAGTCAAAAGAAGAAAAACCAGTTATTTAGGGCATTTGTTGCGCAACGAGAAATACTACATCCCTCAGTTGATAATAAAAGGCAAAATAGAAGGAAAACGAGGAATTGGAAGAAAAAAATTGTCCTGGTTACGTAATATTAGAAACTGGACAGGACTTGGATTTGAGGAACTCTTAAGAACAGCTGAAGATAGACAAACGTTTGCCACCATAACCGCTAACCTCCATTGATGGAGACGGCACTTGAAGAAGAAGAAGATTTAAGGAACGACAGTGGTTTTGAAGGGGATTCAACACGTCCTGAACGCTTTACTCAGAAAGAGCTAAGAGATCTTATCAGGGCTTTGAACCTTCCAAAAAATTCTTCCGAATTGCTTGCCTTCAGACTGAAGGAAAAAAATCTTCACCTATACACCAAAATTACATACTACCGTAATAGAGAAAAAGATTTTTTTTTCTGAGCAAGCTGATATGGTTTTTTGTAACAATATTAAAGAACTGTTAAAAAATGTCGTGTATCGGAGTATACACCAGATCACTGACGTCTTTTTATCGACAGTTCCAAACGAAGTTTAAAGTGGGTCCTTCTACATAATGGCAACAAATATGGAAGTATACCAATTGGGTATTTTACAAAATGAAAAAAGAATATAAAACAATATCACTGGTGCTAAAAAACATTAAGTATGGGCAACATCAGTGGGCTATTTGTCTTGATTTTAAGATGGTGAACTTTCTCCTGGGACAACAAGGTAACTATACAAAATATCTTTGTTTCCTGTGTGTTTGGGATGCTCTTGGTCTGCTCTTGGCCTCCAATGTGTAAGAGCAGACAAACGTAGGAGAGGAAGAGCACCTACACGTTGGGCTGACGTTGATCAGGCGTATCACGAAAAATTGACAACAAAGAGCACAAAATCGCAAAGAATGGAGGAGTTTAAGGGAAGCCAAATGTCCAGTAGTGGACGTGATAAATCAAGGCTGGATGATGACAATGATGATGAATTGTCTTTGGGATAGTACAGCTAAGGATCAACACTGGAGTAGAAGAAAATGGCATTCTAGAGATGCTTTAGTTCAAGGAGAAGCTAACGTAGTTAACGAAGCATTGGTCGACCGAGAGAAAATAATATTACCTCCGTTACATATTAAACTATGACTGATGAAATAATTTGTAAAGACCCTAGACCAGAATCGTCCTTGTTTTGAATACTTGTCCAGCAAATTCCCTGCATTTATTAAAGAAAAATTGAAAGCCGGAATATTTGATGGGCCTCAGATACGACAACTTGTAAAAGATTCGCATTTTACAGAATCGATGACTGAAATTGAATGTAATGCATGGTGCTCTTTTGTGAAAGTTGTGGAAAATTGTCTTGAAAACAATAAATCTGAGAATTACCGGGATATAGTGGAAGAAATGTTTAACAATTTTAACAAACACGGTTGTCATATGAGTATTAACATTCATTACCTTCACAGTCAGTTAGACCGTTTCCCAGAAAATCTTGATGACCTTAATGAGGAACAAAGGAAACGGTTCCACCAAGATATCAAAATGATAGAAGAGAGGTATCAGGGGAGATGGGATACTCACATGATGGCGAATTACTACTGAAGTCTTTAAAGGGACCGTTCTTTTAAAGCCTTTGCAAGAAAATCCTATAAGAGGAAGTTATTTGGTGATGCCGAATAACAGATTTGTGCTGCGATGCTGGTTAGGTTAGATGAGAAGTTAAATTTTCTTAGTATATTGTTGTAGAATGAACATCTTACTTTTTATTCTTGTTTTGTTTATTTGATGGGTAGCAGCACTACATATATGTAGGTAGTACTGCGTTAAATTAATCTAATATATGTTAGAAATGTGATCTGTTGTATTTTCTGAAAACGATCTGATGGAGCAAATCTGGTAAAATTTCTAAAACTTCTTCCCTTGTTTAATAAACAATTATCATATGTACAGTTAGTTACTATATCAGAGTTTAGTTTTGTCGCGTATGCCAAAAACCAAAAAAGACAAATTAAAAAAAAGGTTAGTTTACAAAGATGACTTCCAAGTTAAGTGTATGGAATGGACAATATTCGTAACTTTTTCTAGAAGAGGATGGAGCATTTTGTAAACCATGCCGTAAATTGGTAAATTCTATTTTTTCTCTCTCTCTCTTTGTGATACCGAAACTAAACTCCAAAGTGGTATTAAAATTCTGATTATTGTTATGTTTATGAACTCCACTTCATAAACGTAGATTGGAAAAATTAAATTCCTTATGGAAAGTTAGTCCAAATATCTCTGCGCGATAATTTTGGCAGTTAAAAAAAGGAGGAAAACACATTATGCTATTCAACACATATGCTTATTCAATATATATAGCGAAACAAGATGTCAGGAAGCGCTCCTGGAGCAAAACATTGGTATGAACATTAACGGAGAGTTAATTAACAATATACGATACGCTGATGACACGCTAATAGTAACAGATAACCTAGCAAATTTACAGTTTTTGATGGAAAACATAAACACCCATACCAAAAAGTATGGTCTAAAACTGAACATCAAAAAGACTAAATTCATGATTGTAACAAAGAAGCTATACACCAATGTGAATTTAACCATAAATAATCAGCCAGTTGAAAGAGTTACGTCCTATAAATATTTAGGGGTTTGCTTTACTGATACTAATGACCAGACAAGAGAAATCAAGAGGCGAATAGAGATAGCGAGACAATCGTTTGTCAAAATGAAAAAGTTCCTATGCAGCCGGGACATAAATATAAACTTAAGAACGAGAATGTTAAGGTGCTATGTTTTCTCCGTTCTGCTGTACGGCATGGAAGCCTGGACACTGAAAAAGATAAACATCAAAAACATTGAGGCATTCGAGATGTGGTTTTACAGGAGAATGTGGAAAATACCATGGATAGACAGAGTAACAAATCAAGATGTTCTGCTGAAGATGGGGAAGGAATGCGAGGTCATAAAACCATACAAACGAAAAAACTGGAATATCTGGGCCACATAATGAGAGGAGAAAAGTACACTCTGCTTAGACTCATAATCCAAGGAAAAATCTCGGGAAAGAGAAATGTGGAACGTAGGAGGATTTCCTGGTTGCGAAATTTAGGGGAGTGGTATGGGTGCAGTTCAATACAGTTGTTCAGAGCTGCAGCCAACAAAGTAAATATTGCTGTGATGGTAGCCAACCTCCGATAGGAGACGGTACTGCAAGAAGAAGAAGACATTATGCTAGGTGATAATTCACCTGGTTATTATAGTTGTATGCGTTAAAACGGCTGGACAAAGGGAAAGGTGGTTATGGATTTCGGAGTCGGCAAGAGCACAATCGGTGATAGGAAAAGCAAAAAAGCAGAAATAGAAGCATGGTATGTGTGGTATCCGCATCTATTGAAATAAATGATCATCACTAAATTAAATACTTTATTAGTTTTCTCAAACACGTGTACATAAAATATATATAAGAATACTTATTCTAGGTTGTATCTTATAGCTATATGAAGTTAGTCATCAACTTCTATTCGGTAGAAGTGGAAGATAACGTACTTGATATAATTGTTACAGGGTGTATACATTACAGTATGTTAAACAAAATTGCAATGAAACATTAAAATAAAATGAATTCAATTAAGTAATTATAGTACTATACCTATGTCTCCGTTTCCCCCCTACGAGAAGGGGTGGCATTGGGAGGAAGTCAGGGAGTAGGAGTAGTAAACTTGTTGCACATATTTTGTGGTCCAAAAATTAACATTCTCAGAAAAGTTCAGCTTGTTCGTATGATTTTTAGAGACTTAGTAGTATTTTCATGTTTGACGACTGGAGTATAAATTAATTGATTTATTTATAACACCGGATTAATAAAAGTATGAAGAAATTTGCTCCATTGGAAGCCGAGAATATACATTTTTTTTATGTATACCGATTTTGAACTTTAAAATTCAATTTTTAACTTTGTAACTTTGTAACAAGTTTTGTACTTCGTTAAAGAGGTCAGCTGTACTACATTTTTAAAGATTTATCGACGACTCTCCCAAAGTGTTAATTAAACTAAAATATTTTTACGTAAACTATGAATATTCAAAATTAAAATTACGTCCCTTAATTATTAAAAACAAATAAGCTGTGAATTTATATTAACAAATACTAAACATTACAAGACCCAACTTTGAGAAAAATTTTCTGGTTTTGAACAACTTTTGGCAGAGTTGCAAATAAATAATTTTTTTCGAAATTTTGCTTCTTTTTTTTTTCATTTATCCAAACAACAAATACGTATATAAATTTTTGTAAATCGTCATTTTGCAGGTTTTTGCATGTTCTAAAAGATGGTTATGCCAATAAAGCTTCAAAACCTAAGGTTTTTTAATAATAAAACAAAAATGCCGAAAAGTACATTTTTTCACAGTAATTTGTTTATAAATAAAATTTATCAATAAACCGAACTTAGGAAATAGTTAGAATATGGTTGTGTAGGTATTATACATTAAAAAACCTTTCTGTATCCTGTCTTTTTGGATATCACGACAAAAACCTTATTTCCTTGAACTAATAATAAAAATAAGAAATTAAGTTAAATGTACAGACTAGTTAACAGCATATTTTTGTAAAATATATTCTGCTAAAACGGTGTAAAGCAAAACAAACCAATTTAATCCAGCATTGTACGTGCTGTTGATTTGTCAAAAATTTCAACCGCGTATTAATATGGGTTAACACATCCGACTCTCCGAATAATTGTGTTCCTTTAATGCCTTCAGCGAGGCTTTTATAGGATTTGCTGCCGATTGAAATGAGCGGTTTTGGGTAAACGGCATAATTTACTAATTTACCCCATTATCCAAGTGTCTATCATTTCCCAATTATACTTGATAGTGGGACGCAGATGAATAATGGATTTAATTTGGGTGCGTAATTTCGATCTTTTGTTTACTTACATAAACTACAAAACCTGTTTTGTGAGTGTAGAACAATATTTATAGAAAAATAATCTCCATTAAGAACACTTCAATCAACGTGAAATGTATTGATTTACTTCCAGAAACAAACTGTATAAATTTTATTTATGTCTATGACCTAATTGAATTGTCGGTCATTCAATCCCTGTTTTAACTTGATAAATAAATTTATTTTTTTAGAGAAAAAAAATACGAGGAACAAAACCAAAAAACAATAGAAACCAAATACAACTTGACTATCCTCAAGCATGAAAGCACAAAGGCACTGTACAAAAAGCGACTCGATGAAAAGCTCTTACACGAAAACTATGATAGTGTTGAGCACCATTACAATTACATAAAACAATGTCTCAGAAGTGCAGCATAAGAAGCCCTGGGTAAATATGAAAACACCAAACAAAAGAAGTTATATTGGTGGGATGAAGAAATCGAAAAAAAAATAAAGATTAAACGAGATAAATACCACAAACACAAATATAAATACTGATCAAAGTAAAAAACGAATATCGAAAAGCCCAAAGGAATGTACGAGGTGCGATAACTAAGAAGAAAAACTAAAGCTGGAAAAAAACTTACTTGGGGGGTAGCAGAAGCACCGAAAGCTGGAAAATACTTTGATCTATTCGACAAGATAAGACTAAAGAGATCATCTCACCGATCAGCCTAGATAAATGAGACGAATACTTCGCAAATCTACTGGCGAAAGAAAGGGCAGAATATTTGCAAACATCTCAAATACAATCTGAGGTCCAAGTCCATACAATAGCTTCCCCAATTATAATTAACGACAAAGAATTAGCACGAGTATGCCCGAGTATGCACGAGTATACATTAAAAAATAGAAAATCACCAGGCCCTGGCAATATCTCACCTGAGCTACTCAAGTATGGTACAAGCAAATTATATAAGCAGCTAGCCAGCCTTTACCAACAATGTATTAACGGAGAGAGTATACCGGAGGAGTGGAGGACATCGTTTATCACGACAATACATAAGAAGGGAAGTAAAGATATATGTGACAATTATCGAGGAATCGCAGTCCTTAGCACCATCTCGAGAGTTTACGGGAAACTCATAAAAAAGACAATGGAAGACAAATTCTGTGATATAGAGGCCGAAGAACAGACCGGCTTTAGAGCAGGTAGATCAAGTATTGACCATCTGTTTACTGTTATCCAGCTAATCGAAAAAAAGGAGCACGAAATCAACTAATACATCTCCTCTACGTGGACATTAAAAGAGCTTATGATACTTTACCACGACAAAAACTCTGGAAAGATCTCGAGAAAACAAATATTAGTGTAACCATAATCAAGGCTGTTCAAGACCTCTACAAGAACAACACAAGTAAAATAAACAAAGGTCAGGGAGTATCCAAGAGTTTTACTATCAGCAAAGGACTCAAACAAGGATGCCGCGTGTCTCCTACTTTGTTTAAGATCTACTCGGAACAAACGATGAAGACGTGGAAAAGAAAATGCAGAAACATGGGAATTCCACTAAATGACGCAATATTGTACATATTGAGTTTTGCAGACGACCAGATAGTGATGGCACAAGATTATGAAGACCTCAAATATATGACTCGTAAACTTATTGAAGAATACGAATTAGAAGTAAATATCAATAAAACTGAATACATGTGTATTGGGGGAATTCAGCAAAATTTAATCTTGAAAGAAATACAGCAAGAAATAAATCACTGTCAAAAATACAAATATTTAGATATGCAAATTACCAACGATGACAAATTAGACGAAGAAAGTAAACATAGAAATAACCAGCAAAGACAAGTCATTAGGCAATTAAACAGTGTACTGTGGGACAAAACAATATCCAAAGAAAATAAACCCAAAATCTATAACAGTATTATAAAAAGCATTGTTACATAAATATGGAACTGAGGTATGGCCACTGAAAGGAAAAAACTTAAAAGCATTAGCAGTAACAGAAATTGACTTC